>NW_019943725.1:54136-63626 GCF_002910315.2 Salvelinus sp. IW2-2015 | reverse complement strand
AAGCTCCCGCTTATCTCAGTTCACTGGCACGTTAACAACACCCGCCTGTAGCACGCGCTCCAGCAGGTATATCTCACTGGTCATCCCCAAAGCCAACACCTCATTGTGCCGCCTTTCCTTCCAGTTCTCTGCTGCCTGTGACTGGGAACGAATTGCCAAAAATCGCTGAAGTTGGAGACTTTTATTTCCCTCACCAACTTTAAACATCTGCCTATCTGAGCAGCTAACCGATCGCGCAGCTGTACATAGTCCATCTGTAAATAGGCCCACCCAATTTACCAACCTCATCCCATACTGTTTTATTTACTTTTCTGGTCTTGGCACACCAGTATCTCTACTTGCACATGATCATCTGATGATTTATCACCCCAGTGTTAATCTGCAAAATTGTAATTATCGCTCCTATGGCCTATTTATTGCCTACCTCCTCATGCCTTTTGCACACATGTATATAGACTCATTTTTTCCCTACTATGTTATTGACTTGTTTATTGTTACTCCATGTGAACTCTGTGTTGTTGTCTGTTCTGCTATGCTTTATCTTGTCCAGGTCGCAGTTGTAAATGAGAACTTGTTCTCAAACTGGCCTACCTGGTTAAATAAAGGTGAAATAAAACACAAAAAAAAACTGCTGAGGCCCGAAACACACACAGCTCATATCCTGCACCTAGGTTTCACTCATTCAGAACATTCATACAACAGCTGTGTGGATCTACAGCTGTGTAATCTACAGCTGCAATCCTGTGAATCTTACAGCTGTGTGAATCTACAGCTGTGTGATCTACAGGGATCTACAGCTTGTGGATCTAGCACTTTGGTCTACATGGTAGTTGTGAATCTACAGCTGTTGAATCTACAGCTGTCACACTGTGTGAATCACAGCTGGAATGTAAGCTAAGAATCTCCCGAAATATGACATGTTCTACATTTTGTGTCACCAGGCACCAGTCTCCAGGCTCCAGTCACCCGCTCCAGTCACCCGGCTCCAGTCACCAGGCTTCCAGTCACCAGGCTCCAGTCACCAGTTCCAGTCACCAGGTTCCAGTCACCCGGCCCAGTCACCCGGTTCCAGTCACCCGGTTCCGTCACCAGTCACCAGGCTCCAGTCTCCAGTTCCACCAAGGTTTCCAGTCACCCGCACCAGTCAACCCGGTTCCAATCACCAGTCACCGGCTCCAGTCACCAGGCTCCAGTCACCGCGCTCCAGTCACCGGCTCCAGTCACCAGGCTCCAGTCACCCGGCTCCCAGTCACCCGGCTCCAGTCACCAGGCCTCCAGTCACCCGGCCCCAGTCACCCGGCTCAGTTGATTTCAGTGTAGGCTGTAAGTGCTCAAGCTATACATCACATCAGGCTACATGTCATGAGTCTCAATACCTGCTGTGCTGTGCTGAGTGTGCTGTGTGTCTGTCATATGACTACAAGAAGCCACTCTTCCTGTTCCTTTAACATTCTTATCGAGGGACAAAGATTTTACTCACAGCCGTCAAGCCGTACACACTTTGATTGCTCAGATCACAGAGTGTATGAATTAGGGATCTTCCGGTTGTTGTTTGTATTATAAGTCTGTTACAAGAGTTTCCCCGTGTTTCTCACAAGCCAAACAAGGTCCTTCTGTTCCTTCAGAATAGAGCGTCAGACTTAACCTCCATCTAACTAATTTGTTAGTGCTCGTTATCAAACGGTCATTCACATCACAAAGTAAAAACCCAAAGCTGGTCCAGCCAGTCAGTCTGCTACTACGGCAGCCTTCAGGTCCACAATGCTGAGAAAGCTCAGACAACAGTAGCTATAGCTTAACCTAACCGGCTGGTCCAACACAGAGGACCATCTCTTCCTGTACGTTGGTGGATAGCAAGCAAACAATGTGGTCTAAAACAAAGCCAACAAAGACAGACTGAACTGGAGCTGGCAGAAGAGGAGAAAAAAGAGACTGAGCTGAGAGCGGCAGAGAGAGAGAGAGAGAAAGAACTGAGCTGAGAGCTGCCAGAGAGAGAGAGAAGAGACGAACGCTGAGAGCTGAGGGCTTGGCGAGAGAGAGAGCGAGAGTTCTGAGAGCTGAGGACTGAGCTGAAGAGAGAGAGAACTGAGCTGAGAGCTGCAGAGAGCGAGAACTGAGCTGAGAGCTGCAGAAGAAGAGAGACTGAAGACTGGAGAGCTAGCAGAGGAGAGAGAGAGAGAGACTGAGCTGAGAGCTGGCAGAGAGAAGAGAGAGACTGAGCTGAGAGCTGGCAGAGAGAGGAGAGAGATGAGCTGAGAGCTGCAGAGAGAGAGAGAGACTGAGCTGAGATTTGGCAGAGAGAGAGAGACTGAGCTGAGATCTGGCAGAGGAGAAGAGAGGAGACTGAGCTGAGATCTGGCAGAGAGAGAGAGAGAGAGACTGAGCTGAGCTGGCAGAAGAGAGAGAGATGAGCTGAGGACACTGAGAACTGGCAGAGGAGAGAGAGAGAGACTGAGCTGAGATCTGGCAGAACAAGAGAAGAGAAAGAGACTAGCTGAGATCTGGCAAGAGAAGAAGAGACGAGACTGAGCTGAGATCTGCAGAGAGAGAGAGAGAGAGAGACTGAGCTGATATCTGGCAGAGAGAGAGAGAGACTGAGCTGAGATCTGGCAGAGAGAGAGAGACTGAGCTGAGAGCTGGCAGAGAGAGGAAGAGAGAGAGAGGGAGAGGAGATGGAGAGAGGAGAGAGAGATACAGTGCATTTGGAAAGTATTCAGAACCCTTTTTTCACATGTTGTTACGTTATAGCCTTATTCTAAAAGGGATTCAATAAAAAAGTTKCCTCATCAATCTACACACAATACCCCATAATGACATCACAATACCCCATAATGACATCACAATACCCCATAATGACATCACAATACCCCATAATGACAAAGCAAAAACAGGTTTTTAGAAATGTTTGCAAATAAAAATAAAATTCTGATCCTTTGCTATGAGACTGGAAGTTGAGCTCAGGTACATCCTGTTTTCATTGATCATCCTTGAGATGTTTCTACAACTTGATTGGAGTCCACCTGTGGTAAATTAAATTGATTGAACATGATTTGCAAAGGCACACACCTGTCTATATAAGGTCCCACAGTTGACAGTGCATGTCAGAGCAAAAACCAAGCCATGAGGTTGAAGGAATTGTCCGTAGAGCACWGAAACAGGATTGTGTCGAGGCACAGATCTGGGGAAGGGTACCAAAACATTCCTGCAGTGACGCCCCCCATCCAACCTGACAGAGCTTGAGACGATCTGCAGGGAAGAATGGGAGAAACTCAACGAAGGTGTGCCAAGCTTGTAGCGTCATACCCAAGAAGACTCGAGGCTGTAATCGCTGACAAAGGTGCTTCATCAAAGTACAGAGTAAAGGGTCTGAACACTTATGTTAATACAATACAACAAAATTCTAAAAACCTATTTTTGCATTGTCATTATGGGTTATTGTGTGTAGATTGATGAGAGAGAGAAAAAACGATATACTTCATTTCAGAATAAGGCTGTAACGTATCAAAATGTGGAACAATTGGAGGTCTGAATACTCTGCAAATGCCCTGTATATATGATAGATAATAACCCCAAGAGCTGCAGGATACACAGCATCATCAGGGTAGTGCTTGAGGTCTGCATATTACAACGCTGTAGTCCAACACAGACAMGAATGTACACCGTAGCGGCTCTCGTCTGGCCTCTAAAGGAAAAACACAGCCTTATGCCCGTAATAAAACCTTTTCTCAACGTCAGCTTCTTCTCCAGGTTCTCAACAGGACTAGTGAAGTTCTCATCCAAACTCCCAGATATTTCTAGTTTATAATTTATCAGATAAACAGCTTTCTAGTGAACAAAATGATGTTTTAAGCAAAGGGGTTTTCCTTTGTAACATATACAGTTACAAATCCCCTTTCAAGTCAATATGAAAACTAACTACAGAGACGGAGGGCCACATTTACAACGTAAACGCAGCCATCCAGGAGTCAAACAAATGCTCTAATGACTTAATGAATTATCCTTCATTATCTGATAAGGGAGGTGGGATTAGTGATTCCTAATAGTAACATGTATATTAAACATTAAAAAATGTGTACAATAGATTTTTGATGATACCTCCAACTACAAAATCGAAGTGAATAAAAGTCCTTCGATAAAGGACTACAAAATACAATGGTTGACAGGACAGGAATMGAAATATCTTTGTCCCAAAACCTCCAGTTTCAATCGTTTTATGGTCCTGTTTAAGGTTGACAAAATCAGACCCTCCTTTATTAAGACCTGTCGTTTCAGGAACCGGCTCCCTAACTGAAAAACGGTCTGACGTGGACTTTCACATTCATCCATTAGTCAAAACAGTTGCTATTTAAAAAGACACCACTGCCTTTCTAATAAAACTACAACATAGACACGTTATAAGTGACGGGTGTCTTGATGTCTCATCTCTGTACACGCTGAATGATGGAGGTACGGTGGCCTTCTAGGTTTTCCTCTCCAACCAGCGACATGCCAACAAATTACATCATTCAACTAGTTGTCACTAAAAAACTATTTTCTATTTGACAGACTACCTCCAGACCCTTGGAACAGCGATGGGAAACCCCCATTATCTCCTAACTACACAAATCTCTTCGTGAAGAAATTCACATTGGATTTAATCATCCGTACAAAGATCCTGTCTGATATTGGACCCACTATACAGACGATTGCTTTGTGATCTGGACGGGATCCTAACTTCCTGAACTCTACAGGACAATCAATTTCCTTCACTATGGAAAAGAACATTAAATCTATACATTTCTTAGATGTACTTGTTACAAAGAAGGGACAACCTCTAAGACTACAGTTTTTAACGATCAGCTGTCAGTATAGTATTTTCAACTTCATAGGACTGTGTCACATCTGTAACACATAGGAAAACATATTGAAAGACAATTCACATTCTCTCTGTGAGCGTTTCTGATCGAGAGCTGGCAGAAGAGAGAGAGAGAGAGGGAGGGACTGAGCTGAGAGCTGGAGGGATGAAGCTCTCAAAAAGGTTAAAATAACAGAAGCCAGTTACTTAATGATCCCAACAAGAAACAAACCGTTTTCTGTCAACTGTGTGACTGGGGTTAAGGTTAGGACAGTTTCCTGACCTACTGATGACTGAGGTTAAGGTTAGGACAGTTCCTGACCTACTTGTACTGAGGTTAAGGTTAGGACAGTTTCTGACCTAGTGTGACTGAGGTTAGGACAGTTCCTGACCTAGTGTAACTGAGGTTAAGGTTAGGACAGTTCCTGACCTCATTCAGCTGGTGGTTGGACCTAACCAAACCAAGCTCCAAAGGAAAGAATTCCAAAAACAAAATCATGAACCAATCAAAGGACTCATATTTACAACATTGGAAAAACCAAACAAAATCCCAAAACCGACTAAATTGATATCCGGGCCTAAACAGAGAATATGAATTGGCTGATTATCTCTACTCTGTCAGAGATACGAAGCAGAGACAGATCCTTACCAAGTACAGGCTGAGTGACCACCAATTGGTAATAGAAACAGGCAGACATAAAAAGACAAGGCAACCTCTTCAAAGGGGGAGACACCCTGGACCCAAACTGCTACAGACCAAATCCATCCTGCCCTGCCTATCTAAGGTCTTCGAAAGCCAAGTTAATAAACAGATCACTGACCATCTCGAATCCCACCGTACCTTCTCTGCTGTGCAATCAGGTTTCCGAGCCGGTCACAGGTGCACCTCAGCCACGCTCAAGGTACTAAATGATATCATAACCGCCATCGATAAAAGACAGTACTGTGCAGCCGTCTTCATCGATCTGGCCAAGGCTTTCGACTCTGTCAATCACCATATTTTTATCGGCAGACTGAGTACCCTCGGTTTTTCTGATGACTGCCTTGCCTGGTTCACCAACTACTTTGCAGACAGAGTTCAGTGTGTAAAATCGGAGGGCATGTTGTCCGGTCCTCTGGCAGTCTCTATGGGGGTACCACAGCGTTCAATTCTCGGGCCGAATCTTTTCTCTCTATATATCAATGATGTTAATCTTGCTGCGGGCGATTCCCTGATCCACCTCTACGCAGACGACACCATTCTGTATACTTCTGGCCCTTCTTTGGACACTGTGCTATCTAACCTCCAAACGAGCTTCAATGCCATACAACACTCCTTCCGTGGCATCCAACTGCTCTTAAACACTAGTAAAACCAAATGCATGCTTTTAAACCGTTCGCTGCCTGCACCCGCCCGCCCGACTAGCATCACCACCCTGGACGGTTCCGAKCTAGAATATGTGGACATCTATAAYTACCTAGGTGTCTYGCTAGACTGTAAACTCTCCTTCCAGACTCATATCAAACATCTCCAAACCAAAATCAAATCTAGAATCGGCTTTCTATTTCGCAACAAAGCCTCCTTCACTCACGCCGCCAAACWTACKCTKGTAAAACTGACTATCCTACCGATCCTCGACTTCGGCGATGTCATCTACAAAATAGCTTCCAATACTCTACTCAGCAAACTAGATGCAGTTTATCATAGTGCCATCCGTTATGTTACTAAAACACCTTATACCACCCACCACTGCGACCTGTATGCTCTKGTCGGCTGGCCCTCGCTYCATYTTCYTCGCCAGACCCACTGGCTCCAGGTCATCTATAAGTCRATGCTAGGTKAAGCTCCGCCTTATCTCAGTTCACTGGMCACGWTAACAACACCCYCCRGTAGCACYCGRTCCAGCAGGTATATCTCACTSYTCATCCCCAAAGCCAACACCTCATTTGACCGCCTTTCCTTCCAGTTCTCTGCTGCCTGTGACTGGAACGAATTGCAAAAATCGCTGAAGTTGGAGACTTTTATTTCCCTCACCAACTTTAAACATCTGCTATCTGAGCAGCTAACCGATCGCTGCAGCTGTACATAGTCCATCTGTAAATAGCCCACCCAATTTACCAACCTCATCCCCATACTGTTTTTATTTACTTTTCTGGTCTTTTGCACACCAGTATCTCTACTTGCACATGATCATCTGATGATTTATCACCCCAGTGTTAATCTGCWAAATTGTAATTATTCGCTCCTATGGCCTATTTATTGCCTACCTCCTCATGCCTTTTGCACACAATGTATATAGACTCATTTTTTCCCTACTATGTTATTGACTTGTTTATTGTTTACTCCATGTGTAACTCTGTGTTGTTGTCTGTTCTGCTATGCTTTATCTTGTCCAGGTCGCAGTTGTAAATGAGAACTTGTTCTCAACTGGCCTACCTGGTTAAATAAAGGTGAAATAAACACAKAAAAAACWGCTGAGGCCCCGAAACACACACAGCTCATATCCTGCACCTAGTTTCACTCATTCAGAACATTCATACAACAGCTGTGTGGATCTACAGCTGTGTGAATCTACAGCTGTGTGAATCTACAGCTGTGTGAATCTACAGCTGTGTGAATCTACAGCTGTGTGGATCTACAGCTGTGTGGATCTACAGCTGTGTGGATCTACAGCTATGTGGATCTACAGCTGTGTGAATCTACAGCTGTGTGGATCTACAGCTGTGTGAATCTACAGCTGGAATGTAGCTAGAGAATCTCCCCGAAATATGACATGTTCTACATTTTGTGGTCACCAGGCACCAGTCTCCAGGCTCCAGTCACCCGGCTCCAGTCACCCGGCTCCAGTCACCAGGCTCCAGTCACCAGGCTCCAGTCACCAGGTTCCAGTCACCAGGTTCCAGTCACCCGGCTCCAGTCACCCGGTTCCAGTCACCCGGTTCCAGTCACCAGTCACCAGGCTCCAGTCTCCAGTCACCAGGTTCCAGTCACCCGGCACCAGTCACCCGGTTCCAATCACCAGTCACCCGGCTCCAGTCACCAGGCTCCAGTCACCCGGCTCCAGTCACCCGGCTCCAGTCACCAGGCTCCAGTCACCCGGCTCCAGTCACCCGGCTCCAGTCACCAGGCTCCAGTCACCCGGCCCCAGTCACCCGGCTCAGTTGATTTCAGTGTAGGCTGTATGTGCTCAAGCTATACATCACATCAGGCTACATGTCAGTAGTCTCAATACCTGCTGTGCTGTGCTGAGCTGTGCTGTGTGTCTGTCTATGACTCAAGAGCCCTCTTCCTGTTGTTGTAACATTCTTATCAGAGGACAAAGATTTTACCCTCAGCGGTCAAGCCGTACACACTTGATTGCTCAGATCACAGATGAATAGGGGATCTTCCTGTTTTGTTAATAAAGTGTTACAAAGTTTCCCCGTGTTTCTCACAAGCCAAACAAGTCCTTCTGTTCCTTCAGAATAGAGCGGTCAGACTTAACCTCCATCTAACTATTTGTTAGCTCGTTATCAAACGGTCATTCACAATCACAAAGTAAAAACCAAAGCTGTGCCAGCCAGTCAGTCTGCTACTACGGRAGCCTTCAGGTCCACAATGCTGAGAAGCTCAGACAACAGTAGCTATAGCTAACCTAACCGGCTGGTCCAACACAGAGGACCATCTCTTCCTGTACGTTGGTGGATAGCAAAGCAACAATGTGGTCTAAAACAAAGAGCCAACAAAGACAGACTGAACTGTGGAGCTGGCAGAGAGAGAGAGAGAAAGAGACTGAGCTGAGAGCTGGCAGAGAGAGAGAGAGAGAAGAGACTGAGCTGAGAGCTGGCAGAGAGAGAGAGAGAGAGACGGAGCTGAGAGCTGCAGAGAGACTGAGCTGAGAGCGCAGAGAGAGAGAGAGGACTGAGCTGAGAGCTGGCAGAGAGCGAGACTGAGCTGAGAGCTGGCAGAGAGAGAGAGACTGAGCTGAGAGCTGGCAGAGAGAGAGAGACGTGAGCTGAGAGCTGGCAGAGAGAAAGAGAGACTGAGCTGAGAGCTGGCAGAGAGAGAGAGAGACTGAGCTGAGAGCTGGCAGAGAGAGAGAGAGAGACTGAGCTGAGAGCTGGCAGAGAGAGAGAGAGACTGAGCTGAGAGCTGGCAGAGAGAGAGAGAGACTGAGCTGAGATCTGGCAGAGAGAGAGAGACTGAGCTGAGATCTGGCAGAGAGAGAGAGAGAGGACTGAGCTGAGATCTGGCAGAGAGAGAAGAGAGAGAGACTGAGCTGAGATCTGGCAGAGAGAGAGAGAGAGACTAGCAGTGAGATCTGGCAGAGAGAGAGAGAGACTGAGCTGAGATCTGGCAGAGAGAGAGAGAGAGACTGAGCTGAGATCTGGCAGAGAGGAGAAGAGACTGAGCTGAGATCTGGCAGAGAGAGAGAGAGAGACTGAGCTGAGATCTGGCAGAGAGAGAGAGATAGACTGAGCTGAGCTGGCAGAGAGAGAGACTGAGCTGAGAGCTGGCAGAGAGAGAGAAAGAAGGGAAGAGAGAGAGAGGGAGAGAGAGAGAGAAATACAGTGCATTTGGAAAGTATTCAGAACCCTTTTTCCATATTTTGTTACGTTATAGCCTTATTCTAAAAGGATTCAATAAAAATGTTCCCTCATCAATCTACACACAATACCCCCATTAATGGACATCAC
>NW_019943725.1:45337-48719 GCF_002910315.2 Salvelinus sp. IW2-2015 | reverse complement strand
CGACTGAGGTTAGGACAGTTCCTGACCTAGTGTGACTGAGGTTAAGGTTAGGACAGTTTCTGACCTAGTGTGTCTTTGAGGTTCTTGACGATGGATGCCTTCCTGGCGCTGTTCTTCCTCTCGACATAGTTAGAGGGTACGAAGCCGGTCTTGTTGGTGGTGTTACGGACCCTCCACCAGGACTTACTGTCGTCCAGCAGCCACAGACGCTCGTTCTTCTTAATGTCCAACTCCTGTCCTGCTGAGCCAGGTAGTCAAACTTGGCGATGACAATCACCTCTTCTGTCATCTTGGACCTCTGGACCTGAGAGACAGAGAGAAGATTTACGTTTTAGTTCTGTCATCTTGGACTTGGGGAACAGAGATGAGGTACATGTCAGGTTAATTTAAACTCCAACCTGTAACAACACACACCCCAATCACCTCATCTGTCACCTATGATCTGGCGCAATATTACACAGTGCATTTTCACACATTTTGATACGTTACAGCATTATTCTAAAATGTATTAAATTGTTTTTTCCCTCATCAATCTAGACACATACCCCATAATGACAAAACAAAAACAGGTTTAGAACATTTTGCAAATGTATAAACAATAAACTGAAATATCACATTTACGTAAGTATTCAGACCCTTTACTCAGCACTTTGTTGAAGCACGTTGTCAGTGATTACAGCCTCGAGTCTTCTTGGGTATGACGCTACAAGCTTGGCACAGCTGTGCCATGCCTTCCTGTGAGGATCCAGAGATGAGGACAGTGGATCAGCGTCTACAGGGGGGGGGTTGATGTGGGGGGGTTTATGACACCTCACGTCGATCGTACATTGCAGCAGACGACTCCTGTCTGGTGTCTAGTATGGGTGAATGGAATGTCTCTGTGTTACAGAAGAGTTTGCCGCCTAAAACTTCAACATCAAACAATGAACGCTGGGACAATATATTTCAACATCCGAATGTTGGGAATGATGAGAGATAGAATACGGAAAATGAACGTCTATTTTGTGATGTCATTAAAATTGGTATAAAGACATTATAACGAAAACATTGCAACTTGGAGAGCTTTTACACTGTGTATATCAGGTTTACATCCTTTACGTTGTGTAGAAAATATCAAGGATAAAGAGAATATTTTTGTGACGATAGGATTGTGATTTTAGTTCTCAAACGGGAGCCTAGATATTATGATAACTTGTCTCATAACTAGCCATGTCCCAGGTAGCATGTCAGCATATACCCGAGGGTATAAAAGATTGTGTTAATAATTAACATGGGAGACTCAACGGACCACATTAGTCATGACCGTGGAACTCAACACAGGTTGAAGAAGACAAAGGAACCTCTAACAATCAATGCTGAGGTTGAGTAGCTGTCCTAAGTACTGTATCTAAGAACGTTAATTTAAGTAGGACAATCCGGTTATTCTCTCCAAATCATCGTCAGCTACACTGCTCTCATCACAACTCTGGGATCATCGACACGGCGGATTAGCCGTCCTCAGGAGACCACTCTGAGGATCATCAACACGGCTGATTATCCGTCCTCAGGAGACCACTCTGAGGTCATCAACACGGCTGATTATCCGTCCTCAGGAGACCACTCTGAGGATCATCGACACAGCTGATTAGCCGTCCTCAGGAGACCACTCTGAGGATCATCGACACAGCTGATTAGCCGTCCTCAGGAGACCACTCTGAGGATCATCGACACACGCTGATTAGCCGTCCTCAGGAGACCACTCTGAGGATCATCGACACAGCTGATTAGCCGTCCTCAGGACCACTCTGAGGATCATCGACACAGCTGATTAGCCGTCCTCAGGAGACCACTCTGAGGATCATCGACACAGCTGATTAGCCGTCCTCAGGAGACCACTCTGAGGATCATCGACACAGCTGATTAGCCGTCCTCAGGAGACCACTCTGAGGATCATCGACACAGCTGATTAGCCGTCCTCAGGAGACCACTCTGAGGATCATCGACACAGCTGATTAGCCGTCCTCAGGAGACCACTCTGAGGATCATCGACACAGCTGATTAGCCGTCCTCAGGAGACCACTCTGAGGATCATCAACACAGCTGATTAGCCGTCCTCAGGAGACCACTCTGAGGATCATCGACACAGCTGATTAGCCGTCCTCAGAGACCACTCTGAGGATCATCAACACAGCTGATTAGCCGTCCTCAGGAGACCACTCTGAGGATCATCAACACAGCTGATTAGCCGTCCTCAGGAGGACCACTTGAGGATCATCAACACAGCTGATTAGCCGTCCTCAGGAGACCACTCTGAGGATCATCAACACAGCTGATTAGCCGTCCTCAGGAGACCACTCTGAGGATCATCAACACGGCTGATTAGCCGTCCTCAGGAGACCACTCTGAGGATCATCAACACGGCTGATTAGCCGTCCTCAGGAGACCACTCTTCCAGAACGAGTGCAAGAAAACAGACAACTAAGAAGATGGATGGACATTGTCACCTCTTGTGGACAACCAGAGACTTACACCTGAGAATGAAGGAGAAGGACATCTGAAGAAGATCGAACCCTTCTCACAAAGCGGAACCCTTTCCACGAAAACCTAGGCCCAACAGAGATACCAGACCTTCAACACGTAAATACATGCATTACTTCTTACCCAAAGAGCGGCAGTTCGGGGCAAGGTATTAGGGTTATTGCGAGTCCCAAATGTATCCAAGTATTGTTTCTCTCTCCATCTTGTGTAACAAGTGTCATATTGTGTAATTCCGCTAGGGACCTGTTGTCACAGAATTATGTTTCTAATCAATAACCTATCTGTTTGTGTGTGTGTATCCTGTGTTATCATTTAGTTAGTTAGTAAATAAATAATCAAATCAATTTGTGTGGTAAGGAACTATTAGTAAGACTCGGGTTTGTGCAGATTCATGAAGTCTGCGACGTTCAGAATGAGACTGATATGAGGAAATGATTAATTATCAAATCAAATGTTATTAGTAACATGCGCCGAATACAACAAGTGTAGACCTGACAGTGAAATGCTGAATACAACAAGTGTAGACCTGACAGTGAAATGCTGAATACAACAGGTGTAGACCTTACAGTGAAATGCTGAATACAACAGGTGTAGTAGACCTTACAGTGAAATGCTTACTTACGAGCCTCTAACCAACAATGCAGTTTAAAAAAAATATGGATKAGAATAAGAAATAAAAGTAACAAGTAATTAAAGAGCAACAGTAAAAAAACAAAAGCAAAACTATTGGGGTACCGGTACAGAGTCGATGTGCGGGGGCACCGGTTAGTTGAGGGCGCGGTGTAAAAGAGGGAGATGAAAATAGTCTGGGTAGCCATTTGATTAGGTGTTCAGGAGTCTTATGGCTTGGGGGTAGAAGGCTGTT
>NW_019943725.1:37635-40098 GCF_002910315.2 Salvelinus sp. IW2-2015 | reverse complement strand
GAGGATATGTACATGTAGGGTAGAGTTATTAAAGTGACTTTTCATAGATGAAAACAACGGAGAGTAGGCGGGTGTAAAAGAGAGATGAAAATAAGTCTGGGTAGCCATTTGATTAGGTGTTCAGGAGTCTTATGGCTTGGGGGTAAAAGCTGTTTAGAAGCCTCTTGACCTAGACTTGGCACTCCGGTACCGCTTGCCGTGGGTAGCAGAGAGAACAGTCTATGACTAGGGTGGCTGGAGTCTGACAATTTTTAGAGCATTCTTCTGACACAGCCCCTGGATAGTAAAGGTCCTGGGATGCAGGAAGCTTGGCCCCATGATGCCACGGGCCATAGTACGAGGCTCTATCGTGCTTGATCACAAGGTTCACGAATCGAGATGCCAGTGTATGCGTATTTTGTTAGCTACCTTGTTGATCAGTCTTATTGCGTGTGGGGGATAGAATAGAAACATGTTCAAGAGGCCCGTTGGCTGTCAGACTTGAAGGGTGCACCGGGTAGCTCTTGCTGTATCAAACATGAACGGCACTCTCACGATAGAAGATTCCTCTTATCTCCTGGTGCGTGTGAGGGCAGTGTGGGAGAGCAACTTTCTAGATTAGCGTCATCTCGTGTGTGTGGCGTGGTCTCGGTATTCCAAATTATAGCCAGTTTAGAAGCCTCTTGGACCTAGACTTGGCACTCCGGTACCGCTTGCCGTGCGGTAGCAGAGAGAACAGTCTATGACTAGGGTGGCTGGAGTCTGACAATTTTTAGGACATTCTTCTGACACAGCCTGGTATAGAGGTCCTGGATGGCAGGAAGCTTGGCCCCAGTGATGCACTATGGTGTTGAACGCTGAGCTGTAGTCAATGAATAGCATTCTCACATAGGTGTTCCTTTTGTCCAGGTGTGAAACGGCAGTGTTGAGTGCAATAAAGATCGCATCATCTGTGGATCTGTTGGTGCGGTATGCAAATTGGAGTGGGTCTAGGGTTTCTAGGATAGTGGTCTTGGGCACAGGCACTATGGTTTTCTGCTTAAAACATGTTGGTATTACAGACTAAGATAGGGAGAGGTTGAAAATATCACTGCAGACACTTGCCAGTTGGTCAGCGCATGCTCTGAGTACAAGCCCTGGTAATTCGTCTGGCCCTGAGGCCTTGTGAATGTTGACTTGTTTAAAGGTCTTACTCACATCGGCTACGGAGATCGTGATCACACAGTCGCCGGAACACCTGATGCTCTCATGCATGTTTCAGTGTTACTTGCCTCGAAGCGAGCATAGAAGTAGTTTAGCTCGTCTGGTAGGCTCGTGTCACTGGGCAGCTCTAGGCTATGCTTCCCTTTGTAGTCTGTAATAGTTTGCAAGCCCTCCCACATCTGACGAGCGTCAGAGCCGGTGTAGTACGATTCGATCTTAGTCCTGTATTGACGCTTTGCCTGTTTGATGGTTCGTCGGAGGGCATAGCAGGATTTCTTATAAGCTTCCGGGTTAGAGTCCCGCTCCTTGAAAGCGACAGCTAATGTCGCGTTGGTAGGATATACGTGCAAATTAGCCACTCGTCGGCGGATCCTCACAAGCCACCCTGATCTCCTTCCGCGAAACCTCTTCTGTCTCTTTCTCCTGCAAATGACGGGGATGAGCGCCTGTTCGGGTGTCTGGAGTAAATCCCTCTCGTCCGACTCATTAAAGAAAACTTCTTCATCCAGTTCAAAGTGAGTAACTTTTCAGTCATAAGAGACGGTAGCAGCAACATTATGTACAAAATAAGTTACAAACAATGTGGGGGAAAAAACAACTAAATATCACGGTTGGTTAACAGCCCATAAAACGGCAGCTATGCCTCCGGACACGGAGGTGGATGTTTTGGTCTCAACAGACGGTTTAGTCTCAAAAGACGGTTTAGTCAACAGACAACAGACGGTTTAGTCTCAACAGACAACAGAAGGTTTAGTCTCAACAGACGGTTTAGTCTCAACAGACAACAGACGGTTTAGTCTCAACAGACAACAGACGTTTTGGTCTCAACAGACAACAGATGTTTTGGTCTCAACAGACAACAGACGGTTTAGTCTCAACAGACAACAGACGGTTTAGTCTCAACAGACAACAGACGGTTTAGTCTCAACATACAACAGACGGTTTAGTCTCAACAGACAACAGACGGTTTAGTCTCAACAGACAACAGACGGTTTAGTCTCAACAGACAACAGACGGTTTAGTCTCGGTCTCAACAGAGGTTTATTCTCAACAGACAACAGTTTTAGTCTCAACAGACGGTTTAAAAAAGAGGTCCAACAGACGGTTTTAGGTCTCAACAGACGGTTTAGTCTAAACAGAAACAGACGGTTTAGTCTCAACAGACACGTTTTAGTCTCAACAAACACAGACGGTTTAGTCTCCAACAAACGACAACAGCAGACGGTTTAGTTCAACAGACAAACGCGAGACGTTTTAGCTCAACAGACAACAGACTTTGTG
>NW_019943725.1:28638-30623 GCF_002910315.2 Salvelinus sp. IW2-2015 | reverse complement strand
GATCTCAACAGGAAACAAGATGTTAGTCTCAAAGGACAAACAGAACGGTTTAGTTGCTCAACAGACAACAGACGTTAAGTCTAACAGACAACAAGTTTTAGTTCTCAACAGACAACAGAGTTTAGTCTCAACAGACAACAGGACGTTTAGTCTCACAACAACAGACGTTTTAAAGTCTCAACAGACAACAGACGTTTAGTCTCAACAGACAACAGACGGTTTAGTCTCAACAGACAACAGATGGTTTGGTCTCAACAGACACAGAGTTTAGTCCTCAACAACAACAGACGGTTTAGTTCTCAACAGACAACAAGTTTTAGTCTCAACAGACAACAGACGGTTTTAGTCTCAACAACAACAGACGGTTTTAGTCTCAACAGACAAAGATGGTTTAGTCTCAACAGACAAACAGATGGTTTAGTCTCAACAGACAATTAGTCTCAACAGACAACAGACGGTTTGTCTCAACGACGTTTGAAACAGACGTTTAGCTCAACAGACAGTTTAGTCTTCAACAGACAAGACATGTTTAGTCTCAACAGACGATTGTCTCAACAGACGGTTTAGTCTCAACAGAACGTGGTTTAGTCTCAACAGACAAACAGGACGTTTTAGTCTCACAGAACAGACGGTTTTGTCCTCAACAGACAACAGGAAGGTTGTCTCTCAACAGACAACAGTTATTTAGTCTCAACAGACAACAGACGGTTTAGTCTCAACAGATGTTTTAGTCTCAACAGACAACAGACAGTTTAGTCTCAACAGACAACATATGTTTTAGTCTCAACAGACAACAGACGTTTTAGTCTCAACAGACAACAGACGTTTTAGTCTCAACAGACAACAGACAGTTTAGTCTCAACAGACAACAGACGGTTTAGTCTCAACAGACAACAGATGTTTTAGTCTCAACAGACAACAGACGGTTTAGTCTCAACAGACAACAGACGGTTTAGTCTCAACAGACAACAGATGGTTTAGTCTCAACAGACAACAGACGGTTTAGTCTCAACAGACGGTTTAGTCTCAACGGACAACGAATGGTTGAGTCTCATAGCAAAGGGTCTGAATACTTACGTAAATAAGGTATATGTCTTTTAATTTTTAATAAATTAGCAAACATTTCTAAAAACCTGTTTTCACTTCGTCATTGTGAGATTGTGTGTAGATTGAGGAAAACAATTAATTTAATCCATTTTATAATAAGGCTGAAACGTAACAACAGGTGGAAAAAGTCCAGGGTCTGAATACTTTCCGAATGCTCTGTATATTACCTCCAAAATAACTTGTAACGTTACTGTATTTTAGCTAACAATTATTACATAKATCTATTTATAGGTTTGGCTAAACTTCCAGAATTACAAGCTAGCTAGCTAGTTACCTTGGAGGTTTATCTGCCAAACTATTTTATATGAACCAACACACTGAACATCTTACCTGTACTGCATCAAAGCTGTCAACTTCAGAGTTACGATGCTTCGCTGATGACCTCTGATGACCTGAACAAAAGAAAACAGAGGAACCCTTTTGTCAACAATGATGTTATTTTCATTGGAGATATATTGTGAGTGGTTTAACAGTCTTCAGGGCCCATCTAATCATCCCATATCAGAACATAATTATAATTAGGCATAATGAACCATTCACAACCAGATCAGAACATTTTATTAGATGCTTCACAGCCCTGGATGGTTTAGTGTCAACAGCCCTGGATGGTTTAGTGTCAACAGTCCTGGAAGGTTTAGTGTCAACAGTCCTGGATGGTTTAGTGTCAACAGTCCTGGATGGTTTAGTGTCAACAGTCCTGGATGGTTTAGTGTCAACAGCCCTGGATGGTTTAGTCTCAACAGCCCTGGATGGTTTAGTGTCAACAGTCCTGGATGGTTTAGTGTCAACAGCCCTGGATGGTTTAGTGTCAACAGCCCTGGATGGTTTAGTGTCAACAGCCCTGGATGGTTTAGTGTCAACAGCCCTGGGTGGTTTAG
>NW_019943725.1:13199-23191 GCF_002910315.2 Salvelinus sp. IW2-2015 | reverse complement strand
CAGATGGCCACCTGTAGAACCTCCACCAGATGGCCACCTGTAGAACCTCCACCAGATGGCCACCTGTAGAACCTCCATCAGATGGCCACCTGTAGAACCTCCATCAGATGGCCACCTGTAGAACCTCCACCAGATGACCACCTGTAGAACATCCATCAGATGGACACCTGTAGAACCTCCACCAGATGGCCACCTGTAGAACCTCCACCAGATGGCCACCTGTAGAACCTCCACCAGATGACCACCTGTAGAACCTCCATCAGATGGCCACCTGTAGAACCTCCAAACGTGTACAAATTAATAAAAAATGAAAAGCTGAAATGTCTTGGGTCAATAAGTATTCAACCCCTTTGTTATGGTGAACCTAAATATGTTCAGGAGTAAAAATGTGCTTAACAAGTCACATAATAAGTTACATGGACTGACTGTACAATCATAGTGTCGGGGGATGGCCTCTGCAAGGTGTTGAAAGCGTTCCACAGGGATGCTGGTCCAGGTTGACTCCAACAGTTGTGTCAAGTTGGCTGGATGTCCTTTGGGTGGTGGATCATTCTTGATACACATGGGAAACTGTTGAGCGTGAAAACCCCAGCAGCGTTGCAGTTCTTGATACAAACCGGTGCGCCTGGCACCTACTACCATACCCCGTTCAAAGGCACTTAAATGTTTTGTCTTGCCCGTTCACCCTCTGAATGGCGCACATACACAATCCATGTCTCAATTGTCTCAAGGCTTAACAATCCATCTTTAACCTGTCTCCTCCCCTTCATCTACACTGATTGAAGTGGATTTAACAAGTGACACCAATAAGGGAACATTCAGCTGGTCAGTCTACGTCATGGAAAGAGCTGTTGTTCTTAATGTTTTGAACACACGGTGTATGTTTCATGAACAGAAGATTTAAGCAAACATCTGTGACTCACGTGACTGGTTAACGGCAGTGATGGCCGTGCYAAATTTGCATAAAGTAGAGCAGGGCTCAACGTTTTCTACCGCTCCACTAGCAGGCTACTCGCCGCTCGCCTTCCCTACCAACGGGACATTAAAAACTGTAACATCTTATGCTTCACAGAGTCGTGGCTGAACGACGACAATATCAACATACAGCTGGCTGGTTATACGATGTACCGGCAGGATAGAACAGCAGCGTCTGGTAAGACGCGGTCTATGTATATTTGTAAACAACAGCTGGTGCATGATATCTAAGGAAGTCTCGAGCTATTGCTCGCCTGAGGTTGAGTATCTCATGATAAGCTGCAGACCACATTACCTACCGAGAGAGTTTTCATCAATATTCTTTGAAGCTGTTTACATACTACCACAGTCAGAGGCTGACAGCATTGAATGAGCTGTATTCCACCATAAGCAAACAAGAAAACGCTCACCCAGAGGCGGCGCTCCTAGTAGCCGGGGACTTTAATGCAGGGAAACTTAAATCAGTTTTACCAAATTTCTACCGTCATGTTAATTGTGCAACCAGAGGGAAAAGACCTCTGGATCACCTTTACTCCAAACACAGAGACACATACAAAGCTCTCCCTCGCCCTCCATTTGGCAAATCTGACCATAATTCTATCCTCCTGATTCCTGCTTACAAGCAAAAATTTAAGCAGGAAGCACCAGTGACTCGATCAATAAAAAAGTGGTCAGATGAATCAGATGCTAAGCTATAAGATTGTTTTGCTATCACAGACTGGAATATGTTCCGGGYTTCCTCCAATGGCATTGAGGAGTACATCACATCTGTCATTGGCTTCATCAATAAGTGCATCGATGATGTCATCCCCACAGTGACCGTACGTACATACCCCAACCAGAAGCCAAGGATTACAGGCAGCATCCGCACTGAGCTAAAGGCTAGAGCTGCCGCTTTCAAGGAGCGGGACTCTAACCCGGAAGCTTATAAGAAATCCCACTATGCAATACGACGAACCAATACAGGACTAAGATCGAGTCATACAACACCGGCTCTGACGCACGTCGAATGTGTCAAGGCCTGCAAACCATTACAGACTACAAAGGGAAGCACAGCTGACAGCTGCCCAGTGACACGAGTCTACCAGACGAGCTAAACTATTTCTATGCTCACTTTGAGGCAAATAACACTGAAACATGCAATATAATATAATATATATATATAATATAATATAATGTTTTAAGCAGACAACCATAGTACCTGTGCCCAAGACCTGCCTAAATGACTACCGACCTGTAGCACTCATGTCTGTAGCCATGAAGTGCTTTGAAAGGTTGGTAATGGCTCACATCAACACCATTATCCCAGAAACTCTAGACCCACTCCAATTTGCATACCGCCCCAACAGATCCACAGATGATGCAATCTCTATTGCACTCCACACTGCCCTTTCCCACCTGGACAAAACGAACACCTATGTGTGAATGCTGTTGACTACAGATCAGCGTTCAACACCATAGTGACCACAAAGCTCATCAATAAGCTAAGGACCCTGGGACAAACACCTCCCTCTGCAACCAGATCCTGGACTTCCTTACGGGCCGCCCCCAGGTGGTAAGGGTAGGTAACAACACATCCGCCACACTGATCCTCAACACTGGAGCTCCCCAGGGGTGCGTGCTCAGTCCCTCCTGTACTCCCTGTTCACTCATGACTGCACGGCCAGGCACGACTCCAACACCATCATTACATTTGCCGATGACACAACAGTGGTAGGCCTGATCACCAACAACAACGAGACAGCCTATAGGGAAGGAGGTCAGAGACCTGGCCATGTGGTGCCAGGATAACAACCTCTCCTTCAATGTGATCAAGACAAAGGAGATGATTGTGGATTACAGGAAAAAGAGGACCGAGCACGCCCCCATTCTCATCGACGGGGCTGCAGTGGAGCAGGTTGAGAGCTTCAAGTTCCTTGCTGTCCACATACACCAACAAAATAACATAGTCCAAGCACACCATGACAGTCGTGAAGCGGGCACGACAAAACCTATTTCCCCTCAGGAGACTGAAAAGATTTGGCATGGGTCCTCAGGTCCTCAAAAGGTTCTACAGCTGCACCATCGAGAGCATCCTGACTGGTTGCATCACTGCCTGGTATGGCAACTTCTCGGCCTCCGAACCGCAAAGCACTACAGAGGATAGTGCGAACGGCCCAGTACATCTGCCATCCAGGACCTCGACACCAGGCGGTGTCAGAGGAAGGCCCTAAAAATTGTCAAAGACTCCAGCCACCCTAGTCATAGACTGTTCTCTCTGCTACCGCACGGCAAGCGGTACCGGAGCACCAAGTCTAGGTCCAAGAGGCTTCTAAACAGCTTCTACTCCCAAGCCATAAGACTCCTGAACATCTAGTCAAATGGCTACCTAGACTATTCACATTGCCCCTCCCCTCACCACTGCCACTCTCTGTTGTCATCTATGCATAGTCACTTTAATTAACTCTAGCTACACGTACATACTACCTCAACTAACCAGTGCACCTGCACATTGACTCTGTACCGGCACCCCCCTGTATATGTTGTTATATTTTACTGCTCCTCTTTAATTGCTTGTTACTTTTATCTCTTATTCTTATCAGCATTTCACTAAGGTCTACACCTGTTATATTCGGCGCATGTGACTAATAAAATTTGATTTGATTTATCCGCGTGCCCTCATTGAAATTGAATGGGAGCAGAACTTCTGCAGACACTGCGTCTGGGTTGCTTTTTTTAGCCTGCTAGCTACTTAGCTAACTACTTATCTAGCGTGGACACTAAACTCAGTGTGTTCAATGTTCAAGCTAGCTAACACAGCTACTTAGCGAGCTAACAAACATCTTCGGATTTGTACCTACTAAAAGGAATCTAGCTAGCTATATTATCTACACTGCATACACCTCCCAAGATGCCCTATGCTTTTTTTTCAACTAACGTTAGCTAGCTAATATATAGACCCTTTATACAGGTAACTAGCAAAATCAAGGAAAGACTGGAGTTGTCTGAGCTGTAATGGTGTGGGGTGAATTTTCCTGGTTTAGGTCCACTCTACCACTTAGATGCCAATAAATACACAGTAATTGTGAGTGATTACCTTCAACCTACGGTGAAGCCTTTTTTATCCTGATGGGAGTGGTCTCTTCAAGTCGACTGCAGATATTTACTTAAATATTCAAATGAAATAAAAGATCACAGAAATGTTCAATACGCACAAACAGCTTATTTCTCTGAAATGTTGGGCACACATTTGTTTGCATCACTTGTTAGTGAGCATTTCTCCTTTGCCAAGATTATGCCACACCTGTTAGGTGGATGGATTTCAAGAAGCTGATTAAACAACATGATCCTTACACAGGTGCACCTTGTGCTGGGGACAATGTCCTCCCTTCTACTGACATACTGTTATGTTCAGCTCATAGTGTCTCCTGTTACTGTCCTCCCTTCCACTGACATACTGTTATGTTCAGCTCATAGCTGTTTTCTTTCTCTTAGCTGTTTCTCCCTCTCTCTCTCCCTTCTCCCTCTCTCTCTAATTAACGTAACCTCTGCCGGCTCTTACTGACACCTACCAATGAGCCCCCTCTCCTTCCGTTTACTGTAACCAGCATCTTCACCAACTGACAACAGACGTCTCTGGACGTTGAAAAGTAGTTTAAATTTGGTCAGTCCGTACTGGCGTTGATTTCAACGGACTGGTCTTCATTTGGCCCAAACATAGACATCTATGATTGGTTTAGATTTGGTCCGTCTGTGGACATAGACATCTATGATTGGTTTAGATTTGGTTCGTCTGTGGACATAGACGTCTATGATTGGTTTAGATTTGGTCCGTCTGTGGACATAGACGTCTATGATTGGTTTAGATTTGGTCCGCCTGTGGACATAGACGTCTATGATTGGTTTAGATTTGGTCCGTCTGTGGACATATTTATTTTATTTATTTTTATTTAACCTTTATTTAACCAGGTAGGCAAATTGAGAACACGTTCTCATTTACAATTGCGACCTGGCCAAGATAAAGCAAAGCAGTTCGACACATACAACAACACATAGTTACACATGGAGTAAAACAAACATATAGTCAATAATACAGTGAAAAAAAATAAAAAATAAGTCTATATACAATGTGAGCAAGTGAGGTGAGATAAGGGAGGTGAAGGCAAACAAATATATGTATAAATAGATAAAATAATAAAGGCCATGGAGGCGAAGTGAGTACAACACAGCAAGTAAAAAAAAAATAAAAAAAACAATGGAATGGTTGGTTTGCAGTGGAGAAAGTGCAAAGTAGAGACAGAAATAATGGGTGCAAAGGAGCAAAATAAATTAATAAAATAAATACAGTAGGTAAAGAGGTAGTTGTTTGGCTAAATTGTAGATGGGTTATGTACAGGTGCAGTAATCTATGAGCTGCTCTGGACAGCGTGGTGCTTAAAGCTAGTGAGGGAGATAGGTGTTTCCAGTTTCAGAGATTTTTGTAGTTCGTTCCAGTCATTGGCAGAAGAGAACTGGAAGGAGAGGCGTCCAAAGGAAGAATTGGTTTGGGGGTGATAGAGAGATATACCTGCTGGAGCGCGTGCTCAGGTAGGTGCTGCTATGGTGACCAGCGAGCTGAGATAAGGGGGGACTTACCTAGCAGGGCTTGTAGATGACCTGGAACCAGTGGGTTTGGCGACGAGTATGAAGCGAGGGCCAGCCAACGAGAGTGTACAGGTCGCAGTGGTGGGTAGTATGGGGCTTTGGTGACAAAACGGATGGCACTGTGATAGACTGCATCCAATTTATTGAGTAGGGTTTTGGAGGCTATTTTGTAAATGACATACACGAAGTCGAGGATTGGTAGGATGGTCAGTTTTACAAGGGTATGTTTGGCAGCATGAGTAAAGGATGCTTTGTTGCGGAATAGGAAGCCAATTCTAGATTTGACTTTGGATTGGAGATGTTTTGATGTGAGTCTGGAAGGAGAGTTTACAGTCTAACCAGACACCTAGGTATTTGTAGGTGTCCACATATTCTAAGTCAGAGCCGTCCAAAGTAGTGATGTTGGACAGGCGGGCAGAGCAGGCAGGATCGGTTGAAGAGCATGCATTTGGTTTTACTTGTATTTAAGAGCAGTTGGAGGCCACGGAAGGAGAGTTGTATGGCATTGAAGCTCCCCTGGAGGGTTGTTAACACAGTGTCAAAAGAAGGGCCAGAAGTAATCAGAATAGTGTCGTCTGCGTAGAGGTGGATCAGAAGAATCACCAGCAGCAAGAGCGACATCATTGATGTAAACAGAGAAGAGAGTCGGTCCAAGATGACCCTGTGGCACCCCCATAGAGACTGCCAGAGGCCGGACAACAGACCCTCCGATTTGACACACTGAACGATCAGAGATAGTGAACCAGGAGGCAATCATTAGAAGAACCAAGGCTGGTCGAGTAGATGATGTGATGATTGAGAGATAAAAAGGCCTTGGCCAGGTCAATGAATACGGCTGCACAGTATTGTTTCCTATCGATGGCGGTTACGATATCGTTTTATAACTTGAGCGTGGCTGAGGTGCACCCATGACCAGCTCTGAAACCAGATTGCATTGCGGAGAAGGTGTGGTGGGATTCGAAATGGTCGGTAATCTGTTTGTTGACTTGGCTTTCGAAGACCTTAGAAAGGCAGGGTAGGATAGATATAGGTCTGTAGCAGTTAGGGTCAAGGGTTCCCCCCCTTTGAAGAGGGGGATAACCGAGCTGCTTTCCAATCTTTGGGGATCTCAGACGACACGAAAGAGGGTTGAAGAGGCTAGTAATAGGGTGGCAACAATTTTCAGCAGATAGTTTTAGAAAGAAAGGGTCCAGATTATCTAGCCCGGCTGATTTGTAAGGGTCCAGATTTTGCAGCTCATTTAGAACATCAGCTGACTGTATTTGGGAGAAAAGAGAAATGGGGAAGGCTTGGGCGAGTAGCAGAGGGGAGGGCAGTGCTGTTGTCCGGGGTAGGGGTAGCCAGGTGGAAAGCATGGCCACCGTAGAAAAATGCTTATTGAAATTCTCATTATAGTGGATTTGTCGGTGGTGACAGTGTTTCCTATCTTCAGAGGGTTGGAAGCTGGGAGGAGGTGTTCTTATTCTCCATGGACTTTACGGTGTCCCAGAACTTTTTTGAATTTGTGTTGCAGGAAGCAAATTTCTGCTTGAAAAAGCTAGCCTTGGCTGTTCTAACTGCCTGTGTATATTGGTTTCTGGCTTCCCTGAAAAGTTGCATATCACGGGGCTGTTCGATGCTAATGCAGAACGCCATAGGATGTTTTTCTGTTGGTTAAGGGCAGTCAGGTCAGGAGAAGACCAAGGGCTATATCTGTTCCTGGTTCTAAATTTCTTGAATGGGGCATGCTTATTCAAGATGGTGAGGAAGGCATTTTAAAAAATGACCAGGCATCCTCTACTGACGGGATGAGATCAATATCCTTCCAGGATACCCCGGCCAGGTCGATAAGAAAGGCCTGCTCGCTGAAGTGTTTCAGGAGCGTTTGACAGTGATGAGTGGAGGTCGTTTGACCGCTGACCCATTACGGATGCAGGCAATGAGGCAGTGATCGCTGAGATCTTGGTTGAAAACAGCAGAGGTGTATTTGGAGGCAAGTTTGTTAGGATGATATCTATGAGGGTACCCGTGTTTACGGAATTGGGTGGTTACCTGGTAGGTTTCATTTATAATTTGTGTGAGATTGAGGGCATCAAGCTTAGATTGTAGGGTGGCTGGGGTGTTGAGCATGTTCAAATTTAGGTCGCCTAGCAGCACGAGCTCTGAAGATAGATGGGGGGCAATCAGTTCAATAGTGTCCAGAGCACAGCTGGGGGCAGAGGGTGGTCTATAGCAGCGGCAAGGTGAGAGACTTGTTTTTAGAGAGGTGGATTTTTAAAGTAGAAGTTCAAATTTGTTTGGGAACAGACCTGGATAGTATAACAGAACATCTGCAGGCAGTCTTTGCAGTAGATTGCAACACGCCCCCTTTGGCCGTTCTATCTTGTCTGAAAATCTTGTAATTGGGGATGAAAATGTCTGAATTTTTGGGTGGTCTTTCTAAGCCAGGATTCAGACACGGCTAAACATCCGGGTTGGCAGAGTGTGCTAAAGCAGTGACAAAACAAACTTAGGGAGGAGGCTTCTAATGTTAACATGCATGAAGCCAAGGCTATTACGGTTACAGAAGTCATCAAAAGAGAGCCGCTGGGGAATAGGAGTGGAGCCAGGTACTGCAGGGCCTGGATTCCCCTCTACATCACCAGAGGAACAGAGGAGGAGTAGGATAAGGGTACGGCTAAAAGCTATGAAATTGGTCGCTTAGAGCTACTAGAGCAGAGAGTAAAAGGAGGTTTCTGGGGCGCAATAAAATAGTTTAAAGGAATAATGTACAGACAAAGGTATGGTAGGATGTGAATACAGTGGGGTAAACCTAGTATTGAGTGATGATGAGAAGAGATATTGTCTCTAAAAAATCATTGAAACCAGGTGATGTCATCGCATATGTGGGTGGTGGAACTGAGAGGTTGGATATGGTATAGAGAGCAGGGCTAGAATCTCTACAGTGAAATAAGCCAATAAACACTAACCAGAACAGCAATGGACAACGGATATTTACATTAAGGAGAGCATGCTTAATGAGTGATCAATAAGGGTCCAGTGAGTAGAGGTTGGTTGGGTCGTGGCGATCCAGACAGCTGGCCGGGTATATGGCTATCGGTAGCAGCATAGGATGGAGGTCTGTTTGTAGATACCTCGTGCGTTTCCGTTGGTAGGTAGTGGGTTCCGTGTAGTGGGGTTCCGTTGGTAGAGGGGATCAATCCAAATTGGCAAAATAGATATAGTGACCCAAGGAAAAATAAAATAATAAATAATAATAATAATAATAGTTGTCCAATATACTTGTTCAAATAGCAGCCGATAAGACAGCTAACGATTAGCGGGCCTCAGATGAGCGTTCAGTAACGTCGGACGGAGGTGCCAGTTGGATAAATCCCTCGGGCAGATAACGTCGGCAGTCAGTCGCGGCAGTCAGTCGTGAAGGCCCGGTGGGGTTCCGTATCTGCAGCAGCAACAAAAGAAACGGGTCCGGATGGTGATGGACTCCTCAGCTGGCTAGCTCCAGAATGATTAGAGTTTGCTCCGGGTCGACGTAAGCCAATAGTCCACACGGTTTCAGCTAGCTAGCTGCGAAATCAAGGTACAAGTGTCCAGAGCCTGCGGCTGGAATCCGGGGAACTGAGAGAAAAAGAGTCCCGGAATGCTCCGGTCCGAGTCGCGTTGCACAAAAGTGCCGGTAGATTATCGAGCTAAAGAATAGCTGATGACCACTAAACGTGGCAGCTGAAACACCAACGCTAGCCAGCAAACCGGCTAATTTCGGGGCAGCTACAGATTAGCTTCTGGCTAGCTATCGGAGTAGCTTCTGGTTAGCTTCAGGCTAGCTTCTGAATTAGCCCCTGGCTAGCTTCCACGATGGATTTTCAGATTGAGGTAAATAATACTTTTTGTAATTGGTGAAGCGGGTTGCAGGAAAGCTTTTGCAGGAAAGCTTTTGTAGTTGAGTTCTTGGATAATAAAATAGATAAAAGTATGCGAAGAAAGGTGTAAATATATATATATCAGGACACGAACAATACGGAACAGAAAAAGACGTCTGAACTGCTAAGCCACCTTGGACGAAATCGTTACATTACATAGACGTCTATATGATTCACAAGTTTCGGACTATACGGTAAGATTAACAGTATGAGTACAGGAGAGGCCTATACGGTAAATTACAGTAGAGTGCAGGAGAGACTATACGGTAAATTACAGTAGTGTACAGGAGAGGACTATACGGTAAATTACAGTAGTGTACAGGAGAGGACTATACGGTAAATACAGTAGAGTGCAGGAGAGGACTACACGGTAAATTACAGTAGTGTACAGGAGAGGCTATACGGTAAATTACAGTGAGTGCAGGAGAGGACTATACGGTAAATTACAGTAGAGGCTGCAGGAAGGACTAACGGTAAATTACAGTAGTGTACAGG
>NW_019943725.1:0-13174 GCF_002910315.2 Salvelinus sp. IW2-2015 | reverse complement strand
TCAAGCCAGGATATTCAGAACACGCTAAAAACATCCGGGTTGGCAGAGTGTGCTAAAGCAGTGAACAAAACAAACTTAGGGAGGAGGCTTCTAAATTAACATGCATGAAGCCAAGGCTATTACGGTTACAGAAGTCATCAAAAGAGAGCGCCCTGGGAATAGAGTGGAGCCAGGTACTGCAGGGCCTGGATTCCCTCTACATCACCAGAGGAACAGAGGAGGAGATAGGATAAGGGTACGGCTAAAAGCTATGAGAATTGGTCGCTTAGGCTACTAGAGCAGAGAGTAAAAGGAGGTTTCTGGGGCGATAAAATAGTTTAAAGGAATAATGTACAGACAAAGGTATGGTAGGATGTGAATACAGTGGAGTAAACCTAGTGAGTTGATGATGAGAGAGAATATTGTCTCTAAAAAACATCATTGAAACCAGGTGATTTCATCGCATATGTGGGGGTGAACTGAGAGTTGGATATGTTATAGAGAGCAGGGCTAGAATCTCTACAGTGAAATAAGCCAATAAACACTAACCAGAACAGCAATGGACAAGCATATTTACATTAAGGAGAGGCATGCTAATTGAGTATCAATAAGGTCCAGTGAGTAGAGGTTGGTTGGGTCGTGGCGATCCAGACAGCTGGCCGGGTATATGGCTATCGGTAGCAGCATAGAATGGAGGTCTGTTAGATACCTCGTGCGTTTCCGTCGGTAGGTAGTGGTTCCGTGTAGTGGGTTCCGTGTGGTAGAGGGATCAATCCAAATTGGCAAAATAGATATAGTGACCCAAGGAAAAAATAAAATAAATAATAATAATAATAATAATAGTTGTCCAATATACTTGTTCAAATAGCAGCCGATAAGACAGCTAACGATTAGCGGGCCTCAGATGACGTTCAGTAACGTCGGACGGAGGTGCCAGTTGGATAAATCCCTCGGGCAGATAACGCGGCAGTCAGTCGCGGCAGTCAGTCGTGAAGCCCGTGTGGGTTCCGTATCTGCAGCAGCAACAAAAGAAACGGGTCCGGATGTGATGGAACTCCTCAGCTGTGCTAGCTCCAGAATGATTAGAGTTTGCTCGCGGGTCGACGTAAGCCAATAGTCACACGGTTTGCAGCTAGCTAGCTGCGAAATCAAGGTACAAGTGTCCAGACCTGCGGCTGGAATCCGGGAAACTGAGAGAAAAAGAGTCCCGGAATGCTCCGGTCCGAGTCGGTTGCACAAAAGTGCCGGTAGATTATCGAGCTAAAGAATAGCTGATGACCACTAAACGTGGCAGCTGAAACACCAACGCTAGCCAGCAAACCGGCTAATTTCGGGGCAGCTACAGATAGCTTCGGCTAGCTATCGGAGTAGCTTCTGGTTAGCTTCAGGCTAGCTTCTGAATTAGCCCCTGGCTAGCTTCCACGATGGATTTTCAGATTGAGTAAATAATACTTTTTGTAATTGGTGAAGCGGGTTGCAGGAAAGCTTTTGCAGAAAGCTTTTGTAGTTGAGTTCTTGGATAATAAAATAGATAAAAGATATGCGAAGAAAGGTGTAAATATATATATATATACAGGACACGAACAATACGGAACAGAAAAAGACGTCTGAACTGCTAAGCCACCTTGGACGAAATCGTTACATAACAGACGTCTATGATTCACAAGTTCGGACTATACGGTAAATTACAGTAGAGTACAGGAGAGGCCTATACGGTAAATTACAGTAGAGTGCAGGAGAGACTATACGTAAATTACAGTAGTGTACAGGAGAGACATACGTAAATTACAGTAGTTACAGAAAGACTATACGGTAAATTACAGTTAGAGTGCAGGAGAGGACTACACGGTAAATTACAGTAGTGTACAGGAGAGGCCTATACGGTAAATTACAGTAGAGTGCAGGAGAGGACTATACGGTAAATTACAGTAGAGTGCAGGAAAGGACTATACGGTAAATTACAGTAGTGTACAGGGAGACTATACGGTAAATTACAGTAGAGGCAGGAGAGGACTATACGGTAAATTACAGTAGTGTACAGGAGAGACTAACGGTAAATTACAGGAAGACTACACAGTAAATACAGTAGAGTACAGGAGAGGACTACACTAGAGGTCGACCGATTAATCGAATGGCCGATTAATCATGGCGATTTCAATTTTCATAACAATCGGAAATCGTATTTTGACGCCGATTTGCCGATTAAAAAAATAATATATATATATATATAATTATATATATATTTTTTACACCTTTATTTAATATATTATTAACTAGGCAAGTCAGTTAAGAACACATTCTTATTTTCAATACGCCTAGGAAGGGCAGACGACAGATTTTAACCTTGTCAGCTCGGGGATCCAATCTTGCATTGATTACATTGCACTCACGAAGAGCCTGCCTGTTAGCGAATGCAGTAAGCTAAGGTAAGTTGCTAGCTAGCATTAAACTTATCTTATATAAAAACAATCAATCAATGATGTCATTGCTCCAATGTGTACTTAACCATAAACATCAATGCCTTTCTTAAAATCAATACACAAGTATATATTTTTAAACCTGCATATTTAGCTAAAAGAAATCCAGGTGACAGCAATATTAACCAGGTAAATTGTGTCATTTCTCTCTGCTTCATTGCACGCAGAGTCAGGATATATGCAACAGTTTGGGCGCCTGGCTCTTGCGAACAACTTTGCCAGAACTTTACGTAATTATGACAACATTGAAGGTGTGCAATGTAACAGGAATATTTAGACTCATGGATGCCACCCGTTAGATAAAATACGTAACAGAATAAACGTTTTGTTGACTAATCTCCTCTCCTGAAGAGACCAGCCTGGTGCTGATATGACTAGGTCAATAACAACCTGACTAGTCTCCTGTTAGACCAGCCTGGTGCTGATATGACTAGGTCAATAACAACCTGACTAGTTCCTCTTCCTGAGAGACAGCCTGGTGCTGGTATGACTAGGTCAATAACAACCTGACAGTCTCCTCCCTGTTAGACCAGCCTGGTGCTGATATGACTAGGTCAATAACAACCTGACTAGTCTCCTCTCCTGTTAGACCAGCCTGTGTGCTGATATGACTAGGTCAATAACAAACCTGACTAGTCTCCTCTCCTGAGAGACCAGCCTGTGCTGATATACTAGGTCAATAACAACCTGATCAGTTCCTCTCCTGAGAGACCCAGCCTGGTCTGGTATGACTAGGTCATAACAACCTGACTAGTCTCCCTCTCCTGTTAGACCAGCCTGTGCTGATATGACTAGTCAATAACAACCTGACTAGTCTCCTGAGAGACCAGCCTGGTGCTGGTATGACTAGTCAATAACAACCCTGACTAGTCTCCTCTCCGTTAAGACCAGCCTGGTGCTGATATGACTAGGTCAATAACAACCTGACTATGTCTCCTCTCCTGTTAGACCAGCCTGGTGCTGATATGACTAGGTCAATAACAACAACCTGACTAGTCTCCTCCTCTCGAGAACCAGCCTGGTGCTGATATGACTAGGTCAATAACAACCTGACTAGTCTCCTCTCCTGAGACCAGCCTGGTGCTGGTATGATAGCATAACAACCTGACTAGTCTCCTCTCCTGTGAGAACAGCCTGGTCGACTATGACATAGGTCAATAACAACCCTGACTAGTCTCCTGAGTAGACCAGCTGGTGCTGTATGACTAGGTCAATAACAACCTGACTAGTCTCCTCTCCTGTTAGACCAGCCTGGTGCTGATATGACTAGTCAATAACAACCTGACTAGTCTCCTCTCCTGTTAGACCAGCCTGTGCTGATATGACTAGGTCAATAACAACCTGACTAGCTCCTCTCCTGAGAGACCAGCCTGGTGCTGATATGACTAGGTCAATAACAACCTGACTCATCTCCTCTCCTGAGAGACCAGCCTGTGCTGGTATGACTAGGTCAATAACAACCTGACTAGTCTCCTCTCCTGTTAGACCAGCCTGGTGCTGATATGACTAGGTCAATAACAACCTGACTAGTCTCCTCTCCTGTTAGACCAGCCTGGTGCTGATATGACTAGGCAATAACAACCTGACTAGTCTCCTCTCCTGAGAGACCAGCCTGGGCTGATATGACTAGGTCAATAACAACCGACTAGTCTCCTCTCCTGTTAGACCAGCCTGTGCTGATATGACTAGCAATAACAACCTGACTAGTCTCCTCTCCTGTTAGACCAGCGCTGGTGCTGATATGACTAGGTCAATTAACAACCCTGACTAGTCTCCTCTCCTGTATAGACCAGTCTGGTGCTGATATGACTAGGTCAATAAACAACCTGACTAGTCTCCTTCCTGTAGACCAGTCTGGTGCTGATATGACTAGGTCAATAACAACCTGACTAGTCTCCTCTCCTGTTAGACCAGTCTGGTGCTGATATGACTAGGTCATAAACAACCTGACTAGTCTCTCTCCGTGTAGACCAGTCTGGGCTGATATTACTAGGTCAATAACAACTGACAGTCTCCTCTCCTGTTAGACCACCCTGGTCTGATATGACTAGGTCTAATAACAATGACTAGTCTCCTCTCCTGTTAGACCAGCCTGGTGCTGATATGACTAGGTCAATAACAACCTGACTAGTCTCCTGTTAGACCAGCCTGGTCGCTGATATGACCTACGGTAATAACAACCTGACATCTCTCTCCTGTTAGACCAGCCTGGTGCTGATATGACTAGGTCAAAACAACCTGACTAGTCTCCTGTTAGACCAGCCCTGGTGCTGATATGACTAGGTCAAACACACAACCATGACTAGTCTCCTGTTAGACCAGCCTGTGCTGGTATGACTAGGTCAAAACAACCTGACTAGTCTCCTGTTAACCAGCCTGGTGCTATATGACTAGGTCAACAACAACCTGACTAGTCTCCTGAGAGACCAGCCTGGTGCTGATATGACTAGTCAATAACAACCTGACTAGTCTCCTGAGAGACCAGCCTGGTGCTGATATGACTAGGTCAATAACAACCTGACTAGTCTCCTGAGAGACAGCCTGGTGCTGGTATGACTAGGTCAACAACAACCTGACTAGTCTCCTGAGAGACCAGCCTGTCTGGTAGACTAGGTCAAACAAAACCTGACTAGTCTCCTGAGAGACCAGCCTGGTGCTGGTATGACTAGGTCAACAACAACCTGACTAGTCCCTGAAGACCAGCCTGGTGCTATATGACTAGGTCAATAACAACCTGACTAGTCTCCTGAGAACCAGCCTGTGCTGAATGACTAGTCAACAACAACCTGACTAGTCTCCTGATGAGACCAGCCTGGGCTGATTATGACTAGGTCCAATAACAACCTGACTAGTCTCTGAGAGACCAGCCTGGGCTGTGATAACTAGGTCAATAACAACCTGACTAGTCTCCTGAGAGACCAGCCTGGTGCTGATATGACTAGGTCAACAACAACCTGACTAGTCTCCTGAGAGACCAGGAGCCTGGACCAGAGTAATAATACCTGAGGAATGTGTGTGATCTTAGGACTCCACCCTCCATTTCAAAACAGCCATGACCGCCTCACAGTGCGCGCACACGCACACTGCACGCACAAACACAGCACACACAGCACGCGCACACACACACACACTGCACACACTGCACACACACACACACTGCACACACACACACYTGTTCCGGAACGGCTTCCTCTACCTTGACATTATGACTGATGTGCCTGTCTTTTTAATAAGTGCAGAAGGTACAAACATGGAGGAGGGTTATTATTGGTCTGTGTTGTTTTAGCGAGGAGGACGAAAAGGAGGAACATCAGGGTGTGTACAGTACAGTAGACTGTGGTCCTAGCTAGCTCCTAGTTCCTAGCTAGTTCCTAGTTCCTGGCTCCTAGCTAGTTCCTGGCTCCTAGCTAGCTCCTAGTTCCTAGCTAGTTCCTAGTTCCTGGCTCCTAGCTAGTCCCTYGCTCCTAGTTCCTAGCTAGTTCCTAGTTCCTGGCTCCTAGCTAGTTCCTGGCTCCTAGCTAGCTCCTAGTTCCTAGTTCCTGGCTCCTAGCTAGTTCCTGGCTCCTAGTTCCTAGCTAGTTCCTGTCTCCAAGCTAGCTCCTGGCTCCTAGCTTATTCCTGGCTCCTAGCTATCTCCTGGCTCCTACCTATCTCCTGGCTCCTACCTATCTCCTGGCTCCTACCTATCTCCTGGCTCCTACCTATCTCCTGGCTCCTACCTATCTCCTGGCTAGTTCCTAGTTCCTGGAGCCTAGCTAGTTCCTGGCTCCTAGCTATCTCCTGGCTCCTAGCTAACTCCTAGTTCCTGGCTCCTAGCTAGTTCCTAGTTCCTGGAGCCTAGCTAGTTCCTGGCTCCTAGCTAGCTCCTGGCTCCTGGCGTGTCGTCTCCTGCCTCCACTCATTCAGCTCAGCCAACTATAATTACATTCATGAACCCTGGGAGGGAGGCAACATAGGGAGGGAGCACCGGGCTGGCCTCTGCCTGTAAAGAGCTGAAGGCCTGGAACTCTCTCCTCTCCACCCCTCACAGGGCTGGCTTAGACAAAGACGACAAGCTCCACTCTTCCTCGCCACTCTTCCTCACCCCTCTTCCTCTCCTACTCCTCAAATCAACTATTCTGCATTGGTCAAATTGTTTAAACCTTAATTTTCCACATTTTGTTACATTACAACCTTATTCTAAATGTATTAAATTGTTGGTTTTCCTCATCAATCTACACACAATATCCCATAATGACAAAGCAAAAACTGGTTTTTAGATTTTAAATAACATTTACGTGAGTATTCAGACCCTTTACTCAGTACTTTGTTGCAGCACCTTTGGCAGCGATTACAGCCTCGAGTCTTCTTGGGTATGACACTACAAACCTGGCACACCTGTATTTGTGGAGTTTCTACCATACCAAGCAACCTGGTCCATGTTACCTCAAAGATGAGAACTAGTTCACGGCCAGCGGCCCAACAAGCCCTCTGACCCCCTGTTGAGGTAGTGGACCAACACCAGGTCATAGCCCTCTGACCCCCTGGTGAGGTGGTGGACCAACACCAGGACATAGCCCTCTGACCCCCTGTTGAGGTGGTGGACCAACACCAGGACATAGCCCTCTGACCCCCTGTTGAGGTGGTGGTGGTGGACCAACACCAGGACATAGCCCTCTGACCCCCTGTTGAGGTGTGGACCAAACACCAGTCCATAAGCCCTCTGACCCCTGTTGAGGTAGTGGACCAACACCAGTCATAGCCCTCTGACCCCCTGTTGAGGGTACCAACACGCAGGTCGCATATGCCCTCTGACCCCCTGTTGATGTGGTAGTGGACCAACACCAGGACATAGCCCTCTGACCCCCTGTTGAGGTGGTGGACCAACAGGGACATTAGCCCTCTGACCCCCTTTGAGGTGGTGGACCAACACCAGGCATAGCCCTCTGACCCCCTGTTGAGGGGTGGACCAAACAGCAGGTCATAGCCTCGACCCCTCTGTGAAGTCTATAGGCAATCTAGTGTTGACCCAACACCAGACATAGCCCTGTCTGTCCACCTGTTGAGGTTTAGTGGACCAACACCGACATAGCCCTCTGCACCCCTGTTGAGGTGGTGACCAACACCAGTCATTAGCCTCTGACCCCCTGTTGATGTGGTGGACCAACACCAGGTCATAGCCCTCTGAACCCCTGTTGAGGTGGTGACCAACAGCAGGTCATAGCCTCTGACCCCTGTTGTGTAGTGGACGAACCACCAGGACATAGCCATCTGACCCCCTGTTTGAGAGTGTGGTGTGAACAACACCAGGAATAGCCCTCTGACCCCTGTGAGGTTGTCGGTGTGACCAACACAGGGACATAGCCCTCCCTCGTTGAGGTGTGGCCAACCAGCAGGTCATAGCCCTCTGACCCCTGTGAGGTGGTGGACCAACCACCAGGTCATAGCCCTCTGACCCCCTGTTGGGTGGTGACCAACAGCAGGTCATAGCCCTCTGACCCGCCTGTTGAGGTGGTTGGACCAACACCAGTCATTACCCTCTGACCCCCTGTTGAGGGGTGTGACCAACATAGGTCATAGCCCTCTGACCCCTGTTGAGGTGGTACCAACCCAGGTCATAGCCTCTGACCCCTGTTGAGGTGGTGGACCACACCAGGTCATAGCCCTCTACCCTGTTGAGTGGTAGTGACAACACCAGGCATAGCCCTCTACCCCTGTTGAGGTGGTGGACCAACACCAGGTCATAGCCCTCTGACCCCTGTTGAGGTGTGTAGGACCAACACCTGGCATAGCCTCTGCCCCTGTTGAGGTGGTGGGACCAACACAGGCATAGCCCTCTGACCCCCTGTTGAGTGGTGGACCACACCAGAGCTACATAGCCTCTGACCCCCTGTTGAGGTGGTGGACCAACACCATGTCATAGCCTCTGACCCCCTGTTGATTGGTGTGGACCAACACCAGATCTAGCCCTCTGGACCCTCGTTTGCCAGCTGTGGGTTGGTGGACCTGAAGCACCGCAGCTCATACCCTCTGACCACCTGTTGAGTCTCGCCTAGGTGGAGCCGAACCAACCAGCATAGCCTCTGACCCCCTGTTTGAGTCGAGTGACCCCCGTTGGTGGACCGAAGCACCAGGGTCATAGCCCTCTGACCCCTGTTGAGGTGGTGGACCAACTCATGGTCATAGCCCTCTGACCCCTGTTGAGGTGGTGGACCAAACCAGGTCATAGCCTCGACAGCCCCCTGTTGATAGGTGGTGGACCAACACCAGGTCATAGCCCTCTGACCCCTGTTGATCAAGTGTGTAAGTTACCGAGAACCAATTAAACCAGTCCCTCTGTAGGTTGTGGCGATACCAATATCATTGCCCGTCATGACCACGCGAGTGTATAGTGTCCGGTTGAGCACCAATACAGGTCATAGCCTCTGACCCCGCATGTTGGTGGGTAGGCGACCATATTACGACGTCAGGACTAGCCTTTGATACCCACCTGAGGTTTAAGTGACAAGACCACCGTCACTGAAAGCCTCGCCCCACTGTTGTGTGTGGCACATTATGGCAAGTTGACCCCCTGTGAGTCGGACCGAACACCAGGTCATGGACTCCATCTGACCCCTCTGTTTGAAGCTGGTTGGACAATCACCAGCATAGCTCTATCACTGTTAAGTGTGTGACAACACTCAGCATGTCTAAGCCCTCATGATCCCCCTGTTGAGTGGTGTTGGTACCAACACCGGGTATCATACCCTCTGACCCGTATGACACCAGCGTCCAAGCCTCTGCCTTGAGGTGGTGGACCAACACCAGGTTCATAAGCTCCCGCTCGTAGACCCACGCTTGGGGGTATGTTGGACCATGAACGCAGAGTACTAGCTCCTCGACCTCCCTGTTGAAGTGCGCCTGACAACATAGTATCCTTGACTCTGTTGTAGTGTGGACTTACATGTCATACCCTCTGAGCCCCCTGAGTGCCAAACCTCATACCCTGCTGACCCCTGTGTGGTGACACCATCATAGCCTCTTACCCCTGGATGAGTGGTGGATTAGCTGGACCAACACCAGTCATCCCACTGTCCCATTTAATGTGTGTTCTCCTGACCAACCTCTAACTCCTCTGTCCAATCTAATTTTGCCTCATGAGTGATATTTAAATTTGCATATATGCAGATTACTTGCGGGTCGTGGCTACCGGCTCAGTTTCTGTTATCTATCTGGAGTCTTCTCCTGTCTTATCCGGTTCCTGTGTGAATTTAAGTATGCTCTCTCTTAATTCTCTCTTTCTCTCTTCCTTTCTTTTCTCTCTGAGCCCTTAAGACCATGCCTCAGGACTACCTGGCATGATGACTCCTTGCTGTCCCCAGTTCACCTAGCCGTGCTGCTGCCTCCAGTTTCAACTGGTTCTGCCGCGGCTATGGAACCCTGACCTGTTCACCGACATGCTACCTGTCCCAGATCTGCTGTTTTCAACTCTCTAGAGACAGCAGGAGCAGTAGAGATACTCTGAAATGATCGGCTATGAAAAAGCCAACTGACATTTACTCCTGAGGTGCTGACTTCCTGCACCCTCGACAACTACTTGATTATTATTATTTGACCATGCTGGTCATCTATGAACATTTGAACATCTTGGCCATGTTCTGTTATAATGCTATGCTAGCAGGATGCTATGCTAGCAGGATAACCAGGCCACCACTAACCCGTCTCCCTCACAGAGAACAGAGGATACATTTAAAAACAGCGCGGCAGCAGTACAATAACTCATCCAAAGACCTTTGACTTGTCACATCTCTCTAAGAAAGCAAGGCACTAGCCCAACTCTCACTTTTTTCTGGGGACAACCCGTCACCTTAACGGTGTTAAACCCAATGCTACGCTAAGCTAACGCAAAGCTACACCAATATTCTTGTTACTGACGGGAGGCTGAGCAATCACAGGTCAGTTACAGGAAGTAGGAAAAGGTTCACCCGCACGCTGCACACAAACCCACAACTACGGCAGTTTTTACATTCGTTGCAGCTCTTCCACAGTGCTGGCACATGGCCCTAGTTGTCAAGAAACCACGGTGCACAACTTCCTGACAGTGCAACACACGCTGCGTGGAAACGGAAGATATCTGGTATCTTTTACCTGGAGAGAATGACATTATGATGGGAGTTCACCACATACTTAAAGCTACACAGCTGCATGGCTTGCCGTATGTTCTGTGTGTATTCAGAGAAATACGCTGCTAAGGACCATTAACAGCACCAACTACTGCCTTGCTAAGACAGTTGAACACCAACCACTATTACTATCATACTGCTCTAAGACAGCTTTGAAACGCACCACTACTGCTGTGGCTAAGACAGTGAACAGCAACTACTATGCTCTAAGACAGTTGAACAGCACCACTACTGCTGCTAAACAGTTGAACAGCGCCACTACTGTCTAGACAGTTGGCGACAGCACCACTACTACTACTACTGCTCCTAAGACAGTGAACAACAAAAAACCAGCTACTGCTGCTAAGACAGTTGAAACAGGCACACTACTCTGCTAAGGACAGTTGAACAGCCACTACTACTGTTGCTGCTAAGACAGTTGAACAGCACTACTACTGTATGCTGCTAAGACAGTTGAATAGACCCACTACTACTACTGCTGCTGCCCGCAATAAAGACAGTTGAACAGCACTACTACTACTTACTGCTGCTTAAGGACAGTGAAACAGCACCACTACTGCTGCTGCTGCGACAGCTTGAACCAGCACCACTACTGCTGCTAAGACAGTTTGAACAGACACTACTTGCTAAGCATACAGACTATGTTGCTGCTAAGACAGTGAAAAGCATACTACTGTGCTGCTAGACAGTGAAGCAGACTTAGTTGAAACATTGACAGCACAATACTTGGCTGACTAAGACTGTTGAACAGCACCACTACTGCTCTGTGCTAAGACAGATTGAACAGCACTTACTACTGTTTGCTGCTAAGACAGTTGACGACTTAACACTGCTGACATGAAGCACTGACTACTCGGCTAAGACAGTTGAGCCTCAAACGCTAGCATTAAAACTACTACTACTGCCTGCTAAGACAAGTTTGTCTTAGCCGCTGTACCTCACAGGTAACACAAGAGGATGATGAATGTAAATAGGACCAGAGTTGAGAGAGAAATGTGGAGAGAGATGGTGAGTCTGTTATGGAGACAGTAGAATGGTTGTGGAGTCTGTATTGGGAGACAGTAAGAATGGTTGGAGTTTCTGTATGGAGACAGTTAGAATGGTTGAGGAGTCTGTATGAGACAGATAGAATGTTGAGGATCTGTATGGAGACAGTAGAGATGGTTGTTGGAGTCTGTATGGAGACAGCTAGAATGGTTGTGTGGAGTTCTGTATGGAGAGACAGTAGAATGTTGAGGAGTCTGTTATGAGAGACAGTAGAATGGTCTGTGAAGTTCTGTAGTTGAGAACAGTTCTAGAAGGTTGAGGTGAGTCGTATGGAGAGACAGTAGAATGTTGGAGAGTCTGTATGGAGAACAGTAGAATGGTTTGAGGAGTCTGTATGAGCAGTAGAATCGTTGAGAAGTCTGTATGGAGACAGTAGATGTTGAGGAGTCTGTATGGAGACGTTAGAATTGTTGAGGAGTCTGTATGGAGAGACAGTAGAATGTGAGGAGTCTGTTGAAGACAGTAGAAATGGTTGTGGAGTTGTATGTAGAGACAATATAATGGTTGTGGAGTCTGTATGTAGAGACAGTAGAATGGTTGAGGAGTCCTGTATGGAGAGACAGTAGAATGGTTGAGAGTCTGTATGGAGAACAGAAATGGTTGAGGAGTCTGTTGGAGAGACAAGTAGAATGGTGGAGGAGTCTGTATGGAAGACAGTAGAATGGTTTGAGGATCTGTATGGAGAGACGTAGAATGGTTGAGGAGTCTGTATGGAGAGACAGTAGAATGGTTGAGGAGTCTGTATGGAGAGGACAGGTAGAATGGTTTGAGGAGGCTGTATGGAGAGACAGTAAATGGTTGAGGAGTCTGTATGGGAGAGGACAGTTTAGAAATGGGTTGAGGAGTCTGTATGCAGACAGTAGAATGGTTGAGGAGTCTGTATGGAGAACAGTAGAAATGCCGTTGAGGAGTCGTATGGAGAGACAGTTAGGAATGGTTGTGGAGTCTGTATGTAGAGCAGTATAATGGTTGTGGAGTCTGTAAGTAGAGATAGTAGAATGGTTGTGGAGTCTGTATGGAGACAGTAGGATGGTTGTGAAGCTGTATGGAGAGACAGTAGAACTGGTTGAGGAGTCTGTATGAGAGACAGTTAGAATTGTTGAGGAGTCTGTATGAAGACAGTAGATATGTTGAGGAGTCTTGTATGGAGACAGTAGAATGGTTGATGAGTCTGTATGAGAGACAGTAGAGTGTTTATGTGATCTTATGGAGAGACAGTAGAATGGGTTGTGGAGTCTGTATGGAGACAGATAGAATGGTTAGAGAGTACTGTATGGAGAGACCAGATAGAATGGTTGAGGAGTCTTTATGGAGAGACAGTTAGAATGTGAGGAGTCTGTATGGAGGAACAGCAAAAATGGTTGTGGAGTCTGTATGGAGAACAGTAGAATGGTTGAGGAGTCTGTTATGGAGACAGTAGAATGCGTTGGGAGTCTTATGGAGACAGTATAGAATGGTTGAGGAGTCTGTATGGAGAGACAGTAGAATGGTTGGAGTCTGTATGAGAGACAGTAGAATGGTTGAGGAGTC
>NW_019943724.1:81608-109273 GCF_002910315.2 Salvelinus sp. IW2-2015 | reverse complement strand
GAATTCATAGGAAAATACACACGCATCCAGAACAACAACGTCTCTCATGCTCTTGTCTGCTAGCTCACTATAACCTTCCTCTGCTCCCCCAGGCTTATGCCTCTGAATACCATATGTAGAAATTGAGTGCCCTGCTCATCATCTATTCTTCTGAGCTGTGCTATCTAAGTGACCTAAACTAGACAAGCTTATATCACGACCTAGCACACATCATGACAATATCAAGCTTGATGCGCCCTCACCATACACCACTAAATCTATAAATATTTTAAATCAAACATACCCATGGGTACACTGAAGACCCCAAATCCCCATAATATACCACGGTGCACCTTCATAAGATGATTCATACAATAAATCACTAACTGTCGCCCCTCACCAAATAACACCTCTGCTGAATCAATAAAAGATAACATCACCGATAATCACTTACAAGCTCATCTCCCTTAGACTATCTCTCGTAAGGATTCTGTCCAGACAATGCACACTAGACGACGCAATCTCACCCATGCACACTAGTCAAAACGCTCCCTTGAACAAACACATCTTGCCGAGCAAGTCTCTTTGCTAATCGACCTTGGCCGGGTATCCATTGGACCTCATTTCCCGTCAGTTAGATGAGCCTGGGCCGTATTCTCAAAACAGTGGACCGTATTCCTCACCATCTAAATAAGCATGCCCCATTCCCACAATTTTTTTAACTAGTGATATATAGAGATAGTCCTGGTTCACATCCCAGAGCTGTCATCTGCCCATATGCACCATGCACAAAAACATCCGGTGCGTTCTGCATAGCAGCTCGCGTAATAGCCCGCCGTGCAGTAATTCAATCTTCAGATGAAGTATAGGAACAAAAATATACAACAGGCAGTTCAAAGCTAAGCTAAGCTTTTTCAAAACAGATAACTTGCATTCCTTAATATCAATCAACAAACGATCCTAGGACCACTTGTAAAGTCTCATGGCTAATACAAGAGCACCTACCTTGCCCCAAAGGCATGCCCACCCTCTAGAGAATAACGGACAACACTGTTACACCCTATAAATCCACTAATACTTGAGGAATCTCAACATAATAATTATCTATGACTTGCACCGGATCTGTCTGTTCTTGCCAACCTTGTGCTTACCGGCCCTACCCTCCGGTCAAACTGACCCTTGTCCCGACCACCTCCTCCACACCTACTCAATCCACGCCAAACCATGTCCACCAGTTTCATCCCTGTCTAGCTCAAATCCAGATAGCTGATGTTCCTTGAAAGAAGCTCCCAAATCATGGGACCCCTATACGAAATTCAGTGCCGGGTCTAGGACAACTGCTGGACCACCGCTCTTTCGATAAATCTTATCTGATCCGAAATGTCACCACCATCCTACCATTACCTAGGCCCAACTGTTCAACCTCTCCATTACGTATTCCATCTGACGCACATTACCACAAACGATTAGGAAATGCTGCCCTGCCAGGCATCCCCCTCTTTAAAGGGGTGACCACTCTAAACCGCAAAAACTGCTACAGACCTATATGCTATTCGCTACCCCTAGTGCTTTCATTCTATAGGGCGCGAAAGCGCGAAGGTTAACAAATCAGGTGCAATACGCGACCATCTATCGAGAAATCCACGCTACCTCTCTGTGCCAGCCTATTAGCATCTTTCACCTGTCCCAGGAATTTGGTTTCAGAGTCTGCTAGCAATGCGGCGTTGCACCTCGCAGCACCAACGCTCAAAGTTCGCGTCAAAAACGCCATCTCAGTAAACCTGCTCCGATTAAGAAGACATTAAACTGTAGCAGCTCGATTATTTCAATTGTCATGAAACCATGAGCAGGGCCGGTCGACTTCTGTACAATCTATCTCACAGTTCCTTGATTGCTCATGAGCCTCTAGCCCGTCCTTGGTTTCTCAAATGTTGCCTCGCACTTGGTTTACAAACTAACTTCTCTATATGAAGAGTCTAAAAGCTGTGTCAAAAATCGGAGCGGACAATGGGCCTCCCTGTTGACCGAAACCTCTGGGCAAGTCGCTTCTCTAAATCGGGACTGTGCCACAGGTTCAATTCTGCGTGACCGACTCTCTTCTCTCTGTATTAGCCATCAAATGAAATGGATAGTCTTATGTCTGCTCAGTGTAGAATTCCTCATGAATCCACACATCTAAGCAGAACGACAGCCCATTCTCGAATTGTGTCATTGTCGTAGCTTATGCCTGCCCAAACCAAACGCCCAACCGCCCACCATGCCTTCTGTTCTCCCAGCGTTGACATCACCCAAACTGCTCGCCCACACATACCATACATCTGTCTGCCATCGCCCAGTGCAGTTGAAACCGGATTCATCAGCCAGTGCCACGAAGTGGCATTTGCCACGAAGTCGGTACGACACAGAAACTGCAGCAGATCAAGACCTTGAGGAGACGAGCAGCAGATTGGCTTCCCTGAGATGGTTCTGACAGTTTGGCATAAATTCTTCGGTTGTGGCAAACCATAGTTTCATCAGCTGTCCAGTGGCTCGTCTCAAGGTCTGAAGAAGAAGACAGAGCTGGAGTCCTGGGCGCATGTTACAGTGTCTGTGGTGTGGCGCAGGTTGGACTTCCTGCCAACTCTGAAACAGAGAGAAAGTGTATAGAAATAACATGTAAATTCTCTGGAAATAGCTCTGACATTCCTGCAGTCAGCATGCAATTACACACTCATTAAAACTGGCATTGTTACCAACTTGCTAACAGCCTGCTAGCCTGGCACATGCACCCTATCTTTCATTGTGGGGCTAGAGGACGTTAGAGCCTGATCTATAGTTGTAGATAAGAGAGAGCACCCCTCCAGCTAGGATGGAGCTCCGTCACTCCTCAGCAGGGTCAGCTTGGTCCAGTCCTGTTTGTGGGTGAGTCCCAGAAAGAGGGCCAATTATCTACAAATTCTATCTTTTGGGAGGGGCAGAAAACAGTTTTCAACCAGCGATTGAGTGCTGAGACTCTGCTGTAGAGCTCGTCACTCCCCCTAACTGGGAGGGGGCCAGAGACAATTACTCGATGCCGACACATCTTTCTAGCTGATTTACACGCTGAAGCTATGTTGCACTTGGTGACCTCTGACTGTTTCATCCTAACATCGTTGGTGCCGACGTGGATAACAATATCTCTATACTCTCTACACTCGCCAGATTTAGCAATATAGCATGGTAGGAACACATGACAATATAGCATGGTATGATCACATGACAACACAGCATGGTAGTAACGCAGGACAACACATCATGGTAGGAACACAACTTAACAACAACACAGCATGGTAGGAACACATGACAGCACAGCATGGTAGGAACACCGCATGACAACACAACATGGTAGGAACAAAACTTAACAACAAGTAGGATCACATGACAACATAGCATGGTAGGAATACATGACCACACAGTATGGTAGGAACTCATGACAACACAGCATGGTAGGAACACATGACAACACAGCATGGTAGGAACACATGACAACACAGCATGGTAGGAACACATGACAACAGAGCATGGTAGGAACACATGCCAACACAGCATGGTAGGAACACATGGCAACACAGTATGGTAGGAACACATGACAACACAGCATGGTAAGAACACGTCTTAAAAACAACACATCATGGTAGGATCACATGACACTATTGCATGGTAGGAACACACCATAAGAACAACATAGCATGGTAGGAACACAACATGATAACACAGCATGGTATCAACACATGATAACACAGCATAGTAGCAACGCATGGTAACACAGCATGGTTTTAACACATGACAACACAGCATCGTAGCAACACATGACAACACAGCATGGAAGCAACGCCACATGACAACAACATGGTAGCAACACAACATGGTAGCAGCACAAGATGACAACAACATAGCAAGGCAGCAACACATGACAACACAGCATGGTAGCAACACCACATGACAACAACATGGTTGCAACACACCATGGTAGCAGCTTAACATGACAACAACATAGTAAGGCAGCAGCACATGACCACACAGCATGGTAGCAACACTACATGACAACAACATGGTAGCAAACAACATGGTAGCAGCAAAACATGACAACAACATAGCATGGTAGGAACACATGACAACACAGCATAGTAGCAACACAACATGACAGCAACATGGTAGCAACAACATGGCAGGAGCACAACATGGTAGCAGCACAAAACATGGTACATTACATTATTGGGCAAAGACAAAAAGAGGAGCGACCCAGGGATGTGTGTGCTTTGGGGACCTTTAACAGAATGTGACTGCGAGTGTGGTTGTATGTGCAAGATGAGGGCTGCAGTAGGTATCTCTGATAGATAATTAGTGAGTATTGGCCAATTCTGCTCTGCTGCATTATTTGGTGTTTTACGTTGTACACAGAGTATGTTTGCATAATTCTGCATGCAGAGTCTCAATTTGGTCTTTGTCCCATTTGTTAATTAATGCTTGGTTAGACTCCAGACCTCACAACAATATAGGCAGTGTTCTATGACTGATTCAAGGATTTTTAGCCAGATCATAATTGGTATGTCAAATTGTTGTTCCTTTTGATGGCATAGAAGGCCATTCTTGCCTTGTCTCTCAGATCGTTCATAGCTTTGTGGAAGATACCCATGGCACTTATGTTTAGGCAAGAATGGCCTGTATGCATAGCCTTTTTTTTTGGCTTACTCAGATTCTCTCTCTCTCTCTCTCTGTATATATATATATTATATATATATATAATATATATATATATATATATATACAGTGAAGTCGGAAGTTTACTACACCTTAGCCAAATACATTTAAACTCAGTATTTCACAATTCCTGTCACGTTCCTGACCTGTTTCTCTTGTTTTTGTTTGTGTTTAGTTGGTCAGGGCGTGAGTTGGGATGGGCAGTCTGTGTTGTTTGTTCTATGTGGGAGTGTGATTGTTAATTAGCCTTATATGGTCTCAATCAGGGACAGGTGTTATTCATTTCCTCTGATTGAGAATCATATATAGGTAGGCTGTTTTACACTGTTAGTTTGTAGGTGATTGTCTTCCGTGTCTGTGTATGTTGCACCACACGGACTGTTTCGGTTGTTCGTCTTTGGTAGTCTATTTCCTGTTCGTGCGTTCTTCGTGTCATGTAAGTTCGTTTGTTCAGGTCTGTTGACTGTGTTTGTTATTTTGTAAATTCTCAAGTGTTGTTTCGTGTTCGTCTATCATTTAAATAAATTCATTATGTCTAATTCCCACGCTGCGCTTTGGTCCAATCCCTCTTCCGAGGAATTAGACAAGTGTTACAATTCCTGACATTTAATTCTAGTAAAAATTCCCTGTCTTAGGTCAGTTAGGATCACCACTTTATTTTAAGAATGTGATATGTCAGAATAATACTAGTGAATAGTAGTGAATGATTTATTTCAGCTTTTATTTCTTTCATCACATTCACAGTGGGTTAGAAGTTTACATACTCTCAATTAGTATTTGGTAACATATCCTTTACATTGTTTAACTTGGGTCCAACATTTCGAGTAGCCTTCCACAAGCTTCCCACAATAAGTTGGGTAAATTTCAGGCCATTCCTCCTGACAGAACTGGTGGAACTGAGTCAGGTTTTTAGAACTCCTTGCTCAAACACGCTTTTTCAGTTCTGCCCACAAATGTTTTATAGAATTGAGGTCAGGGCTTTGTGATGGCCACTCCAATACCTTGACTTTGTTGTCCTTAAGCCATTTTGCCACAACTTTGGAAGTATGCTTGGGGTCATTGTCCATTTGGAAGACCCATTTGCAACCAAGCTTTAACTTCCTGACTGATGKCTTGAGATGTTGCTTCAATATATATATATCAATATATAAACATAACGATGGTCATTATGGCCAAACAGTTATATTTTTGTTTCATCAGACCAGAGGACATTCCTCCAATAAGTACGATCTTTGTTCCCATGTGCAGTTGCAAACCGTAGTCTGGCTTTTTTATGGTTGTTTTGGAGCAGTGGCTTCTTCCTTGCTGAGACCGTTCAAGTTATGTTGATATAGGACTCGTTTTACTGTGGATATAGATACTTTTGTACCTGTTTCCTAAAGCGTCTTTACAAGGTCCTTTGCTGTTGTTCTGGGATTGATTTGCAGTTTTCGCACCAACGTATGTTAACCTTTCTGCGCACAGATTACGGGATCATTCCCCTAAACAACCGCTGAATTGCAGGGCGCCAAATTCAAGAATATTACAAAAAATATTTATAATCATGCAATCACAAGTGAAATATACCAAAACACAGCTTAGCTTGTTGTTAATCCACCTATCGTGTCAGATTTTGAAAATATGCTTTACAGAGAAAGAAATCCAAGCTTTTGTGAGTGTATCAATCAATGCTACAACAGCTAGCCCCAAATTAGCATGGTCACGAAAGTCAGAAAAGCTATAAAATTAATCGCTTACCTTTGATAATCTTCGGATGTTTGCATTCACGAGACTCCCAGTTACACAACAAATGTTATTTTTGTTCGATAAATATTACTTTTATAACAAAAAAACGCCATTTGGGTTGCGCGTTATGTTGAGAACTACAGTCTCGTTCCGTTCGACGAAAATTCCAAAAAGTATCCGTAATGGTCGTAGAAACATGTCAAATGTTTTTTATAATCAATCGTCAGGTTGTTTTTAACAAACATAATCGATAATATTTCAACCGGACCGTAACCTATTCAGAGAGAAAATTAAAATTGGAGAGCTCCCCTCTCGTGCGCAGGAACTATTCAGAGGACACCTGACTACTTCATTTTTCATTTTTCAAAATAAAAACCTGAAACTGTCTAAAGCCTGGTCACAGCCCGAGGAAGCCATTGGAAAATGAATCTGGTTGATACCCCTTTAAATGGAAGACAGACTGGCCAGGAAACACAGATTTAAAAAAAACAAATATCACTTCCGGGTTATATTTTCTCAGGTTTTCGCCTGCAGAATCGCCTGCAGAGTTTTGTTATACTCACAGACAACATTTTGACAGTTTTGGAAACTTTGGAGTGTTTTCTATCCTAATCTGTAAATTATATGCATATTCTACGATTTGGCCCTGAGAAATAGTCAGTTTACCTTGGGAACGTTATTTAAAAAAATATAAATAATAATCTGACCCCTAGCGTCAAAGAAGTTAATCTCTAGGAGTCAGAACGCATCTCCTTCCTGATTGGTATGACAGCTGCACGGTCCCATGGTGTTTATACTTATGTATTAGTGTTTGTACAGATGGATGTGGTACCTTCAGGCATTTGGAAATGGCTCCCAAGGATGAACCAGACTTGTCGAGGTCTATAATTGTTTTTCTGAGGTCTTGGCTGATTTCTTTTGATTTTCCCATGATGTCAAGCAAAGAGGCACTGAGTTTGAAGGTAGGCCTTGAAATACATCCACAGGTACAACTCCAATTCACTCAAATGATGTGATGATCAGAAGCTTCTGACATAATTTTCTGGAATTTTCCAAACTGTTTGAAGGCACAGTCAACTTAGTGTATGTACACTTCTGACCCACTGGAATTGTGATACAGTGAATTATAAGGGAAATAATCTGTCTGTAAACAGTTGTTGGAAAAATGACTTGTGTCATGCACAAAGTAGATGTCCCAACCGACTTTCCAAAACGATAGTTTGTTAACAAGAAATTTGTGGAGTCGTTGAAAAATGAGTTTTAATGACTCCAACCTAAGTCTATGTAAACTKCTGACTTCAACTGTATATATTCACTCTCTTTTATATATGTTCCCGGAGGCATGCCTTTAACATTTCCATGTATTTCCCTCTGTCTATTCTAATATATGATCCTCTGTGTATGAACATATAGGGGGGGTGACCAATCGGTGGATGAGGCAGAGATGCCCCAGTTACTTAATTTGATTACACCCAATTAGCAAAGTGGATAGAGCGGGAAAGATAGAGGAGAGAGAGAGAGAAGGGGGAAGAGAGAAGGAAAGGTTTTGCTTTTGTTGTTTGCGAGGCAATGCAGGCACTAGAGAATATATGTGAAGGACTTGAAGTGCTCTCTACCGACGTTGGTGTGACGCTGTCCCTATATATAATGGGCAAATTAACGAGACCATCAGACCTGACCTAGGTGAACAGAAGTGCTCTGTGCTATTGCCTTCTGTACAACAGAGGCTGATAGGTCATAGGGCAGCAAAAGTTCATTGTTGTAGTGCATTTTACATGGTCCATTGTCGTAGATACACTTACTGGAAGTTTATTAATTATCCATTTGTAACAAAACTCCATTGTTCTGCCAAGAGATGCTGGATATCTTCTCAACTTCAGCTTGCTCCACAAGTTCATGCTCCTTGGTTCAATAGTGAGGTGGCGACAACATCTTTTTTTAACCAGGAAGAATATCCATACACACAAGTCAGCTACTGTGTGAGTTCAAGTGGTTATTAACGACACAGGTAGATATCCGTGTTCAAGTYCTTCTACAGTCAACATAAAATGTATTATACCTTTTATAACCTACGTTAGTGTTACAGTGTCACCTGTCATTGCAACCTGATATTGTTAGTTTCTTCAGAACATGGACTTAATTTTAATTTTATTTCACCTTTATTTAACCAGGTAGACTAGTTGAGAACAAGTTCTCATKTGCAACTGCGACCTGGCTAAGATAAAGCAAAGCAGTGCGACAAAAACAACAACACAGAGTTACAGATAAACAAACGTACAGTCAATAACACCATAGAAAATTCTATGTACAGTGTATGCAAATGTTATTTTGTAAATGACATCGCCGAAGTCGGTAGGATAGTGAGTTTTACGAGGGTATGTTAGCAGCATAAGTCAAGGAGGCTTTGTTTTAGATGTCCACAAATTCAAGTCAGAACCATCCAGAGTAGTGATGCTGGACGGGCGGACAGGTGAGGGCAACAATCGGTTATAGAGCATGCATTTAGTTTTACTAGCATTTAAAAGCAGTTGGAGGCCACGGAAGGGATATTGTATGGCATTGAAGCTCGTTTGGGGGTCTGTTAACACAGTGTCCAAAGAACGGCCAGATGTATACAGAATGGTGTCGTTTGCATAGAGATAGATCAGAGAATCACCAGCAGCAAGAGCGACATCATAGATTTATATAGAGATGAGAGTCGGCCCGAGAATTGAACCCTGTGGCATCCCCATAGACTGCCAGAGGTCCGGACAACAGGCCCTACAATTTGACACACTGAACTCTGTCTGAGAAGTAATTGGTGAACCAGGTGAGGTAGTCATTTGAGAAACCAAGGCTGTTGAGTCTGCCGATAAGAATGCTGTGATTGACAGAGTCGAAMGCCTTGGCCAGGTTGATGAATACAGCTGCACAGTTCTGTATTTTATCGATGGCGGTTATGATATTGTTTAGGACTTTAAGCATGGCTGAGGTACACCCATGACCAGCTCGGAAACCAGAATGCATAGTGGAGAAGGTACGGTGGGATTCGAAATGGTCAGTGATCTGTTTGTTAACTTGGCTTTCGAAGATTTTCCCCTTTGAAGAGGGGGATGACCGCGGCAGCTTACCAATCTCTGGGGATCTTAGACGATACGAAAGAGAGGTTGAACAGGCTAGTAATAGGGGTTGCAACAATGGCAGTGGATAATTTTAGAAAGAGAGGSTCCAGATTGTCTAGCCCAGCTGATTTGTAGGGATCCAGATTTTGCAGCTCTTTCAGAACATCAGCTATCTGGATTTGGGTGAAGGAGAAGCGGGGGGCTTGGGCAAGTTGCTGCAGGGGATGCTGAGCTGTTGGCTGGGGGGTAGGGGTAGCCAGGTGGAAAGCATGGCCAGCCGTAGAAAAATGCTTATTGAAATGATCGATTATCGTAGATTTATTGATGGTGACAGTGTTTCCTAGCCTCATTGCAGTGGGCAGCTGGAAGGAGGTGCTCTTATTCTCCATGGACTTTACAGTGTCCCAAAACTTTTTGGAATTAGTGCTACAGGATGCACATTTCTGTTTGACATTTCTGTTTCCTATCTGACTGAGTATATTGCTTCCTTGCTTCCCTGAAACACTACATATCACGTTGGCTATTCGATGCTAAAGCAGTATGCCACAGGGCATTCAATAGTGGGGTGAACCAAGGGCTATATCTGTTCTTAGTTCAACATTTTTTGAATGGGGCATGCTTATTTAAGATGGCAAGGAAAGCACTTTTAAAGAGCAACCAGGCATCCTCTACTGACGAGATGAGGTCAATATCCTTCCAGGATTCCCGGGCCAGGTTGGTTAGAAAGGCCTGCTCGCTGAAGTGTTTTAGGAAGCTTTTGACAGTGATGTGGGGTGGTAGTTTGACCGCGGACCCATTACGCATGYAGGCAATGAGGCAGTGATCGCTGAGATCCTGGTTGAAGACAGCAGAGGGGTATTTAGAGGGCAAGTTGGTCAGGATGATATCTAAGAGGGTACCCATGGTTACAGATTTAGGGTTGTACCTGGTAGGTTCCTTCATAATTAGTGTGAGATTGAGGGCATCTAGCTTAGATTGTAGTACGTCCGGGTTATTAAGCATATCTCAGTTTAGGTCATCAAACAGTACGAACTCTGAAGATAGATGTCTGCAATCAATTTGCATATGGTGTCCAGGGCACAGCTGGGGGCTGAAAGCGGTCTATAAGAAGTGGCAACGGTGAGAGACTTGTTTCTGGAAAGGTGGACTTTTAAAAGTAGAAGCTCGAATTGTTTGGGAACAGACCTGGATAGTATGACAGAACTCTGCAGTCAATCTCTGCAGTAGATTGCAACTCCCCCACCTTTGGCAGTTCTGTCTTGTCGGAAGATGTTTTAGTTAGGGATGGAAATTTCAGAATTTTTGGTGGCCTTCCTAAGCCAGGATTCAGACAAGGCTAGGACGTCAGAGTTGGCGTAGTGTGCTAAAGCATTGAATAAAACAAACATAGGGAGGAGGCTTCTGATGTTAACATGCATGAAACCAAGGCTATTACGGTTACAGAAGTCAACAAATGAGAGCGCCTGGGGAATGGGAGTGGTGCTCGAGGCTGCAGGGCCTGGGTTAACCTCTGCATCACCAGAGGAACGTAGGAGGAGTAGGATAAGGGTACGGCTAAAGGCTAAAAGAACTGGTTGTCTACTGCTTTCGGAACAGTGAGTATAAGAAGCAGCTTTCTGGGTGTGGAAGAATAGATTCAAGGCAAAATGTACAGACAAGGTTATGGTAGGATGTGAGTACAGTGGAGGTAAACCTAGGCATTGAGTGATGATGAGAGAGGTTTTGTCTCTAGAGGCACCAGTTAAGCCAGGTGAGGTCACCGCATGTGTGGGGGGGTGGAACAAAATGGCTACCTAAGGCATATTGGGCAGGGCTGGGGACTATAGTGAAATAAGACAATAATCACTAACCAATACAGCAATAGACATGGCATATTGACATTAGCGAGAGGCATGTGTAGCCGAGTGATCATAGTGTCTAATGACTAGCAATAGATGAGTCAGGGAGCCAATTTAATTGTCGCTACTACACTATGCGAGCTGGAGACACGGCAATTCAGACAGCTAGCGCGCATGGGCTAGCAGATGGGCCTCTTGTGACCTCGCAACGGAAGAGTCTGTTGAAACCACCTCGGAATGTTACGTCGGCAGACCAGTCGTGATGGATTGGTGGGGCTCCGTGCACCCAAGAAGGCAGTAAAGTATCCAGGCCAATTGGCAAAAAAGTATTTTAGCCCAATAAATGGCTGGTGGTCCTCTTTGGCTAGCTGGGAGATGTGTCTAGCTCGAGGCTAGCTCCAGGTGCTTGGAGCTAGCCTCGAGCTAACTGGTGCTTGCTTCGGGACAGAGAGGTTAGCCAGGAGTAGCCACTCAGATAGCAGCTAGCAAGCTGTGATGATCCGGTTTAAAGGTTCAGAGCTTGCGTTAGGAATCCGGAGATGTGGTAGGGAAAAAGCACTTCGATATGCTCTGGGTTGATATCGCGCTTTGCAGACTGGCAGGAATTGACCGGGCTGAGGCTGGCTGATGTCCAAGTTAACGGTGAGGACCGCTAGCAGTGGCTAACTGACTACTAGCTAGTAGCTAGTTAGTTGGCTAACTCCTGATTGGGGTTCCGGTTCTAAAGTATAAAAATAGCAGATTTGTACCACATTTGGTGAGGCGGGTTGCAGGAGTGTATATTCAGTCCTTAGATGGAAAGTGAGATTAAAATGTATACGAAATATATACGAAGAGAACGATATATACTTAGGACAGGACAGGACAAGACAAAGACACACGTCTGACTGCTACGCCATCTTGGATACATCTGTAAATATAGCTTGAAGATGCTTGAAAGTAGCCCCCCTACCTCATCCTTAGTTGAAACTTGGTGATTACTTCAGCGACTACATGCATCAGAACTGATCGTTAGTTAGCTAGTTGCAGTGTTTTTGCCAGTCCTCACTCTGACAGCTTTTGGATCTATTTCCCCATCTCCATATGTTGCCTCACAAAAGAAGGCATTTTAAAAAGCAGAAGCATAGTAACTTAATAAAATGTAATGTACATGAACTATTTTTTCTAACAGCATTTGGTCTCCAAATGCTCATAGAATAGCACATTTTAAAGCACCAACTATAATAAAATAAATAAAAACTAAATATATATATAAAACTAACATGAAAAAGAATACAAAAAAAAGATAAATGAAAATGATCCATTTGACAAAGTCTTCCTCATGGCCGTGAATCTCCCAGGGCATTGATCTGCTATAGCCTCTGTGCTAGACAACAATACGGGGAAAACTGTTCATCAATAGTCTTAATGATTTCCCGGGAAGCTGAAATGATAATCCAATAGAGGTTATTTGGTTGCTTTTTAATTGTAGTCCTTCAGGAGTGAATCAAACAAGATAATGGATAAATATCATTACACTTACACTACATGACCAAAAGTATGTGGACACCTGCTCGTTGAAATTCTCATTCCCAAATCATGGGCATTAATATGGAGGTCCCCCCTTTGCTTTTATAACAGCCTACACTCTTCTGTGAAGGCTTTCCACTAGATTTTGGAACATTGCTGYGGGAACTTGCTTCCATTCAACCACAAGCATTGGTGAGGTCAGGCACTGATGTTGGGCGATAAGGCCTGGCTCGCAGTTGGCATTCCAATTGATCTCAAAGGTGTTTGATGGGGTTGAGGTCACTGATCTCGCCAAACCATTTCTGTATTGACCAGGCTTTGTGCACGGGGGCATTGTCATGCTGAAACAGGAAAGGACCTTCCCCAAACTGTTGCCACAATGTGTGAAGCACAGAATCGTCTAGAATGTCATTGTATTATRTAGTGTCAAGATTTCCCTTCACTGGAACTAAGGGGCCTAGACCGAACCATGAAAAACAGCCCCAGACCAGTATTCCTCTTCCACCAAACTTTACAGTTGGCACTATGTACTGGGGTAGGTAGCGTTCTCCTGGTGATCTTAGGCTTGTGTGCAGCTGCTCGGCCATGGAAACGCATTTCATGAAGCTCCCGACAAACAGTTATTGTGCTGACGTTTCTTCCAGAGGCAGTTTGGAACTCGGTAGTTTTGCAAACAAGGATAGAAGATTTTTACGCTCTACTCTCTTCAGCACTTGGCAGTTCCGTTCTGTGAGCTTGTGTGGCCTACCACTTCACGGCTGAGCCATTGTTGCTCCTAGACATTTCCACCTGACCGGGGCAGCTCTAGCAGGGTAGAACTGGCTTGTTGGCACCTATGACGGTGCCACTTTGAAARTCACTGAGCTCTTCAGTAAGGCCATTCTACTGCCAGTGTTTGTCTATGGAGATTGCATGGCTGTGTGCTCAATTTTTTATAAAATGTTTCTGAGTTGTTGATTGAGGAACGTATTGCTTTTAGCTCCTAAGGTTCTCATCATGGWTTCAGTTGGAATCATTATTCAATAATACCTAAATACCTAAAGGCCAACAGAATCTAAGATATGATTGGAAGTCCTAAGACATAATATTGCAGTTCAGGCCTCTTTGCAATCTTCACATTGGGGAGAATCATCTGAATCCTCCTAACTTGTTTTAACTCACTATATAGTAACATAAATCACACCCACAACACTGAATCAACATTGAGTTCAGAGTCATGTTTGGGGGTCAACCAACAACCAACAACGAATAAACACCAACAATTTATGAATGATTTATGAATGATCCTTGGGGTTTTTCATGTTAAAATCAATATCAAAAGCAAATTGTTATACATAAATAGGACGGCTAACGAAGTTAACCATTCCTTAAATAATTAGTGATTTATTCTATTCCTGTCTGTCTCCATGCTAGCTCCACAGGCACGCACGTACACACACACGCACGCACCCACGCATGCACGTGCGTGTACACACTCACACACACACATGGACACACACTGACACACACRGACACACACAGAAACACATGAACACACACAGCCACACATGGACACAGACACACACACATTCAACTGTGGACGTGTTTAACTATACTAGAAATAGCATTTGACCTTGTGGGGACCAACAAAACGTCCCCAGTGTGTCAACTTTTTGTTTGTTTACTATTCTTGTGGAGACTTGTTGTCCTGCCAAGTATAGTTAAACACATTCACACTATGACTTACACTCACTCTCTCACACACACACACACACACACACATACACACACAAAATATGCCACATACCCACACACCCCATCTCTTTCCCCTTCCCATACAATTCCATCCCCTCTAAATTATGAAGCATATTTAATATGTTAATGTCCCAGCTTGTCCAGAGCCTCATGCTTCATTAAGTCAGCAGCAGAAATAGACTTAGGCAATGAAAATGAACCCCATTAGGCCTCAAACACAAGGGGGGTGTTTAGGGTCGTACTGCATCACTGCAGCCCTGTGTCTGGCTGGCTGGCTGGCTGGCTGGCTGGCTGGCTGGCTGGCTGGCTGGCTGGCTGGCTGGCTGGCTGGCTGGGTGTGTGTGTGTGTGTGTTGTCCAGGTAGTTACATAGGAGTTACATAGGAGTTACATAGGAGTTACAAAGGGGTTGAATAGGAGTTACATAGGAGTTACAAAGGAGTTACATAGGAGTTACATAGGAGTTGCATAGGAGTTGCATAGGAGTTGCATAGGAGTTACATAGGAGTTACATAGGAGTTACAATTAGGAGTACATAGAGTTAAAAAGACAGGAGTTACATAGGAGTTACATAGGAGTTACACATAGGAAGTTACATAGGAGTTACAAAGGGGTTACAAAGGGGTTGAATAGGTGTTACATTAGGTGTTACATAGGAGTTACATAGGGGTTGAAGGAGTTACATTAGGATTACATAGGAGTTACATAGAAGTTACAGGAGTTACAAAGGAGTACATAGGAGTACATAGAGTTACATAGAGTTACATAGGAGTTTACAAAGGGGTTACAAAGGGGTTGAATAGGTGTTACATAGGTGTTACATAGGATTACATAGGGGTTGAATTAGGAGTTCATAGGAGTTACATAGGAGTTTACCATAGGAGTTACAAAGGAAGGTTACAAGGAGTTACATAGTAGTTCACAAAGGGGTTTACATAGGGAGTTACATAGGAGTTACAAAGGGGTTGAATTGGTGTTGCATAGGAGTTACATAGGAGTTACAAAGGCACGGTCGTAGGCACGATTTAATGCCCAGGCACAAAGGGTAGGTGTGCATTATCTCTGTGTTTGTGTGTCTGGGTCTGAGTCTGTGTCTGTGTGTCTGTCAGTGTGGTCTGCTCTACTGTGTGTGTACGCGTATGCATGTATGCGTGTTGTTTTGTTTCTCTGTTTGTGTGTGTGTGTGTGTGTGTGTGTGTGTGTGTGTGTGTGATTTCGGGAGCAGTAGTGTGTGGGTGTGCATTAGCCCTGCCTCCTCATGTATCTCCTTGCTTTAATCCTCCTCCATTTCCCCAAGGACTTTCTGCTGTAGTCTTACATGCTGTTCTGGCTCTCAGCTCATCTTAGCTACATGTCAACAAGCTTCTTAACAACCCTCTGCCGAGGGAGTGGTTGGCCGAATGAAATAAAATAGAAGTCAGTAGGACTGTGTGCGTCCCAGATGGCACCCTAATCCCCTTCATAGTTCACTACTTTTGACATGAGCCCTCGCAGGGCACCATTTGGGATGCTCATGAGGTAACACTTTACTGAACATTCGGCCAGTTATAAAACACTATGATGGAATTTACACTGTATCCACCGCTCCATTTATTCAGAATTTGCTAATGGTTACATTTCCAAAATGTTATATATACATTTTCAGAAATGCTGGTAAATTAGCTTTTATTGTTTAAAAAATGTATTAAATAGATTGGAGTGTTTTTCCAGATCGAATCATGGCCAGTATGTTGAACATCTATTACCTGATGTTGTCATTTCAGAGATGATGTTCCTTCTCACACTCAGACGAATAAGTAGTGCTGCTAGGTTTTACACAGTCAAATGGAAGACATATCTACTTTTTTTATATAACTCTACCAATGTTACATTTGTGACATCAATATTAAAAACATTTTTTTTTTTTTAAGTATTAAATACAGTAACATGAGATTTGACACCTTAGTCATTTAGCAGATGCTTTTATGCAGAACAACTTCCAGTTAGTGCATTCATCTCAAGACAGCTAGGTAAACACAACCACATACTGTATCACAGTCAAATATATAGTAATCCCCAGAATATAGCTAAATGTGTTTGTAAGCAACCTCTAACTACTGTAGTCCCAATACAATAAATAGCCAGAATTTAGCAAAATGTGTTCTCTTCTTTTGTGTTTCATAATGGGAAGTTACCAGTCTCTTTGGTGGGACTGCTATGCACAAATTAATTGGCCTTCAACTACACCACAAATAATCCCCAGAAAATGAGAAAATAGGGAAAAATTATCAATATCTTCTTTGTGATTTAATTATTTATTCGGGAAGTCACCACCAGCATGATCTGTCGGTCGCTTCAACAGACAAAGGGGAGAGATGCCGACTGAATGCTGTGAAAGGTCTGTGTGTGGGTGTCCTACAACACTGATGTGTTGGGAAAGGGTTGTGTGTGTGTGTCCTACAACACTGATGTGTTGGGAAAGGGTTGTGTGCGGGGTGTCCTACCCCCAACCCCCCAAAAAACTTGATGTTTTTTTGGTTTTTTTGGGGGGAAAGGGTTGTGTGTGTGGGTCTACAACACTGAGTGTTGGAAAGGGTTGTGTCGTGGTGTCCCTACAACGCTGAATTTGTGTTGGGAAAGGGTTGTGGTGGGGTTGTCCTACAACACTGATGTGTTGGGAAAAGGGTTGTGTCGTGTGTGTCCTACCAACACTAGATGTGTTGGGAAAGGGTCTGTGTGTGAGTGTCCTACAACAACAGTTGAGGTGGTTGTGTCCAAACAATGTGTTGGGAAAGGGTTGTGTGTGTGTGTCCTAACAACACTGAATGTTTTGGGAAAGGGTTGTGTGGTGTGTCCTACATACACATGATGTGTTTGGGAAAAGGTTGTGTGTGATGTGTGTTCCTAAACACTGATGTGTGGGAATGTGTAGGTCCTAATAATGTGTGTGGGGGTTGTTGTGTGTTGTGTGTCCTAACAGCACTGACAATGGAGTGAATGAGCATAACTAGATTAGCTGGGTCGGGCTGGGTGAGTTGTTGGGTGGCTGGGTCGGGCTGGGTTGAGTTGTTTGTGCTGGTCGGGAATATGGGATCGAGTTGTTTGGTCGGCTGGGTTGGATATGATCGAGTTGTTTGGTGGCTGGGTCGGGATATGCAGTGTGTTGTTTGTGCTGGGTCGGGATATGCGTGATTTTTTGGCTGGGTGCGGGGATATGCAGGTGTTGTTTGGTGGCTGGGTCGAATGTCGAGTGTGGTGCGGATCGGATGTGGTGATTGGATTGATCCGAGTGTTTGGTGGCTGGGTTGGGGATATGGAATCGAGTTGTTTGGTGGCTGGGTGGGGAATATGCAGTTGAGTTGTTTGGTGTGCGGGTCGGGGATATGCAGTGTTTGTTTGGTGGCTGGGGTCGGGAATATGCAGTGAATTGTTTGTGGCTGGGTCGGGGATACTGGATCAGTTGTTTGGTGGCCGGGGGTCCGGGCTGGGTGAGTTGTTTGGTGACTGGGTCGGGGATATGAGTGAGTTGTTTTTGGATGGCGGGTCGGGGATATGCAGTGAGTTGTTTGGTGGCTGGTCGGGATAGCAGTGAGTTGTTTGGTGGCGGTGGTCGGGCTGGGTGAGTTGTTTGGTACTGGTGGGAATGCAGTGAGTTTGTTTGGTGCGGGTCGGGGATATGCAGTGAGTTGTTTGGTGGCTGGTCGGGGATATTGCAGTGTGTGTTTTGGTGGCTGGGTCGGATATGCAGTGTGTGTTGTGCTTGGGGTCGGGATATGTCAGTGTGTTGTTGGTGGCTGGGCTCGGGGATATGCATGAGTTGTCTTGAGGTGGCTGGTTCGGTGATATGCGTGAGTTGTTTGCGTGGCGGTCGGGGAATATGCAGTCGTGTTGTTTGGTGGCTGGGTCGGGGATATGCAGGTTTGTTTGGTGGCTGGTGTCGGGGAATATGCAGTGAGTGTTGGTGGCTGGTCGGGATATGCAGATCGAGTTGTTTGGTGGCTGGGTCGGGGAACTGGGTGAGTTGTTTGGTGGCTGGGTCGGGGATATGGATCGAGTTGTTTGGTGGCTGGGTCTGGGATATGCAGATGAAGTTGTTTGGTGGCTGGGGTCGGGATATGCCAGTGGTTTGTTTGGTTGGCTGGGTCGGGATTATGCAAGTGAGTGTTTGTGGCTGGTTCGGGAGTATGGAGCGTTTGTTGGTGGCTGGGTCGGGAATGGCAGTGTTTTGTTTGGTGGCTGGGTCGGGATATGCACGTCGAGTTTGTTGTGGCTGGTTCGGGGATATGGATCGAGTTGTTTGGTGGCTGGTTCGGGCTGGGTGAGTTGTTTGGTGCTGGGTCGGGGATATGCAGTGAATTGTTTGGTGGCTGGGTCGGGGTTATGGACATGAGTTGTTTGGAGGCGGGTCGGGGATATTGGAGTCGAGTTGTTTGGTGGCTGGGTCGGGGATATGGACAGCGAGTTGTTTGGTGGCTGGTCTGGGGATATGCATGAGTTGTTTGGTGGCTGGGTCGGGGATATGAGTGAGTTGTTTGGTGGCTTGGGTCGGGGATATGCAGTGAGTTGTTTGGTGGCTTGGGTCTGGGGATTGGATCGATGTTGTTTTGGTGGGCTTGGGTCGGGTGGGTGAGTTGTTTGTGGTGGCGGTCTGGGATATGGAAGCGAGTTTGTTTTGGGCTGGGTGGGCGATTATGCAGCGAGTTGTTTGGAGGCTGGGTTGGGGATATGGAGCGAGTTGTTTGGTGGCTGGGTGGGGATATGGCAGTGAGTTGTTTGGAGGCTGGGTCGGGATATGGAAGCGAGTTGGTTTGGAGGCTGGGTTCGGATATGGAGTCGAGTTGTGGGGCTGGGTGGGACCTGGACGGAGTGTTTGGAGTGCTGGGTCGGGGATATGCAGCTGAGTTGTTTGGTCTGGGTCGGGGATTATGGAGCGAGTTTGTTTGGTGGCTGGGTCGGGGATATGCAGCGAGTGTTTGGAGGCTGGGTTGGGGATATGGAGCGAGTTGTTTGGTGGCTGGGTCGGGGATATGCAGCGAGTTGTTTGGTGCGCGGTCGGGGATAATGGAGGAGTTGGTTTGGTGGCTGGGTCGGGATATGCAGCGAGTTTTTGGAGGCTGGGTTGGGGATATGGAGCGAGTTTTTGGAGGGCTGGTCGGGGATACTGGAGCGGTTGGTTGGTGGCTGGGTCGGGGATATGCCGAGTTGTTTGGAGGTGGGTCGGGCCGATATGCAGCGAGTTGTTTGGAGGCTGGGTCGCGGGATATAGGCGAGTTGGTTGGTTGGCCTGGGTCGGGGATATGCAGCGAGTTGTTGGAGGCTGGGTCGGGGATATGGAGCGAGTTGTTGTGGAGGGCTGGGTCGGGGATATGGCAGCGAGTGGTTGGTGGCTGGGTCGGGGATACTGCAGCGAGTTGTTTGGAGCTGGGTCGGGGACAAAAGCGTCATGCTCATAAGGGCACAGAGCATGCCCCCTCAGATGTGTCCTGTAATTATTGTGTTACATAATACATTCAACATGATTACCCTATTTAACTTAATCAACTGTTAAAAGTGAAAAAATTGCACAAGACATGACGTATATATATTTTTTATTAGCCAGTTTAGAACAAATTATTTTTTTCAATGACAGCCTAGGAACACTGGGTTAATTGCCTTGTTCAGGGGCAGAACAACAGATTTGTACCTTGTCAGCTCGGTGATTCGATCTTGCAACCTTTGAGGTTACCAGTCCAACGCTCTAACCACTAGGCTACCTGCCGCCCATGTACTTCAGCACAGTATTTTTCCATTGTACCGTTAATCACTTCTTTTGTTAATAGATTATCCAGGATATTGACTAGAATGAAGAGAATGTGATAGAGGATGAGCAGGAGAAATATATAGTGTTTTTATTTATTTKACCTTTATTTAACTAGGCAAGTCCGTTAGGAACATATTATTATTTTCAAAGACGGCCTAGGAACAGTGGGTTAACTGCCTTTTTCGGGCAGAACGACACATTTTCACCTTGTACGCTCAGGGATTCGATCTTGCAACCTTTCGGTTACTAGTCCAACGAGCTAACCACTATATATATTTCTCCACTCATCCTGTGCTGGATAGATACAGTCCAGAGGGAGAGAGGGGGGATGGAAATACAGTGTCTTCAGAAAGGATTCACACCCCTTGACTTATTCCACATTTTGTTGTGTTACAGCCTGAATTTAAAATGTATTAAATCGATTTTGCTTTTGCACCCATCTACACTCAATATACCATAATGACAAAGTTAAAACACGTTTTTGAAAATGTTAGCACATTTACTGAAAAATAACAATCACAAAAGTTCCAAAGGAATAAAGACATTTCAAAGGTCAAATTATGTCTACATAAAGTGTTTTAATGATCTGCAAAAAGTTACAACTGGGAAAATAAATAAACATAAATATGGGTTGTTTTTACAATGGTGTTTGTTCTTCATTGGTTGCCGTTTTCTTGTGGCAACAGGTCACAATATTGCTGCTGTGATGCGCCCTGTGGTATATCACCCAGTAGATATGGGAGTTTATCAAAATTGGATTTATTTTTTAATTCTGTGTGGATCTGTGTAATCTGAGGGAAATATGTGTCTCTAATATGGTCATAGATTTGGCAAGAGGTTAAGAAGTGCAACTCAGTTTACGCACATAGCCTGTCTTCTCTTGAGAACCTGGTCTGCTACGGCGGCCTTTCTTAATAGCAAGGTTATGCTCACTGAGKCTGTACATAGTCAGAGCATTCTTTAGTTGTGGGTCAGTCACCGCGGTCAGGTGTTCCACCACTATGAACTCTCTTTTTAGGGCCAAATAGCATTCTAGTTTGCTCTGGTTTTTTWATTTATTTTATTTTATTGTCTTTTTGTTTTCTCATGATTTGATTGGGTCTAATTGTGTTGCTGTCCTGGGGCTCTGTGGGGTCTGTTTGTGTTTGTGAACAGAGCCCCAGGACCAGCTTGCTTAGGGGACTTTTCTCCAGGTTCATCTCTCTGTAGGTGATGGCTTTGTTATGGAAGGTTTGGGAATCACTTCCTTTTAGGTGGTTGTAGAATGTAACGGCTGTTTATGGATTTTGGTCATTAGTGGATATCTGCCTAATGCTGCATATGTTCGTTCATGTGTGTTGTAAAACAAAAGAGTGGGAGGTTGCAATGTTTGACTGATAATGTAAAATAATATAGAACTTGGTTGTGAGAGCAAGAGAGAGACAGATAAAGAGAGAGAGACCAATAATTCACATAATGGGACAAACACCAAATTGAGACTGTGTGTAGAATTTTGCAAAAAATATCCTCTGTGTACAACTTAAAACACTAAACAATGCATGCAGTCTCAATTTGGTGTTTGTTCCATTTTGTGAATACTTGGTCTTTCTCTCTTTATCTGTCTCTCTCTTGCTCTCTCTCTCTCTCGCTCTCTCTCTCTTTCGCTCTCTCTCTCTCTTTCTCGCTCTCTCTCTCGCTCACACACACCCACACACACACACAACCAAAGAAAATGTTGATTGACAAAGAAGTCATGGCAGCGTTTTTTTTGCCAAATGAATTAATTTATGTATTGAGGGGCAGCAGGGGGGCGGCAGGTAGCCTGGTGATTAGAGCGTTGGACAAATCCCCAAGCTGACAAGGTAACAGTCTGTCATTCTGCCCCTGAACAAGGCAGTTAACCCACTATTCCTAACCCACTGCTGTCATTGTAAATAAGAAATTGTTCTCAACTTACATGCCTAGTTAAATAAAGGTAAAAATGCATATATATATATTCTAAAGATAATATGACAATAATAGATATGAAGGTGTATGTTCATATGTGTGCTGGAATATATTATAACAACTTTAACTGAAAGAAATAGACACTGATTTGACAAACAGCTCACCGAGTAAAATAACCCCAAGGCAACAACCATCATTGGAAAATCGGATTATTAGTAGGCCTTCAATCTCTCCTCAATCCTGCTATTTGGGAATAAACTGCTTTGTTCATTAGTAGAAAAGGCTTTTTCCTCCTACCCGTCAATTTGAATAGGTCACTAGTGTCTACTGCTAGCCTCTCTCTTCCCAGTGAGTTAGCTTTCTACCACAGCGTTTCAAACGAGGAACCGGATGGCACACTTATTATTGAGCACACGTGTCAAACACATTCCACGGAGGGCTGAGTGTCTGGGTTTTGGCTCCACCCTTGTACTTTATTGATGAATTAAGGTCACTAATTAGTAAGGAACTCCCCTCACCTGGTTGTCTAGGTCTTAATAAAAAAAAAACTCAGACACTCGTCCCTCAGTGGAATGAGTTTGACACCGCTGTTCTCGTGTATTCCATCCAAATAGAAGCACATTTTTATTTATTTTTTCTCAGACAGGCATACACACACGAATACTGAAGATCGAGGTGTAACGTGCTTTACTCTAATCAGGATAAAGCTCCAGGCACCGTCTGTCTTTGAGACCGCTAACCAAGCGTAGGAGACAAGGGAGGTGGCCTGCCCGTGCTGCTTGGCATGGTGGGTACCTGAGCAGTGGCAGTGGTGGCGGAGACATACAGTAGCTGGGTGTTTCCTTGCTCTGTGCCCTGCTTGTTTATGTTTCCTCCAGAAGCTCCAAGGGCAGTGGTGTGTAATAACGAGGCATCCAGAAGATCCAAGGGCAGTGGTGTGTAATAATGAGGCATCCAGAAAGCTCCAAGGGCCAAGTTCGTGTGTAATAACGACGGCACCCAGGCAAGCCTCCAAGCGCCAGTGGTGCTGTAATAACGACGGCATCCAGCAAGATCCAAGCGGCAGTGGTGCTGTAATATTCGAGCATCCAGAAGCTCAAGGCAAGTGGTGCTGTAATAATGAGGCATCCAGCAAATCCAAGGCAGTTGTGCTAAAACGGGCATCCAGAGATCCAAGGGCATGTGTGTAATAACGCAGACATCCCAGAGATCTCAAGGGCAAGTGGTGTTAATAACGAGGCATCCAGAAGCTCCAAGGGCGCAGTGTGTGTAATAACGAGGGCATCCAGAACGATCCAAGGGCAAGTGGTGTGTAATAATGAGGCATCCAGAAATCCAAGGGCAGTGGTGTGTATAAACGAGGCATCCAGAAGTCAAGGGCATAATGTGTGTAATAACGAGGCATCCAGAAGCTCCAAGGGCGAGTGTGTGTAATAATGAGGCATCCAGAAGACCAAGGCAGTGGGTGTGTAATAACGGGCATCCAGAAGCTCCAAGGCAGTGGTGTGTAAAATGAGTGCATCCAGAAGACTCAAAACAAGGGCATAGTGTGTAATAATGAGGCAGCTCCCAGAAGATTCCAAGGAGCGTGGTGTGTAATACGAGGCATCCAGAAGCTCCAAGGGGCAGTGGTGTGTAATAATGAAGCATCCAGAAGATCCAAGGGCAGTGGTGTGTAATAACGAGGCATCCAGAAGCTCCAAGGGCAGTGGTGTGTAATAACGAGGCATCCAAAGATCCAAGGCAGTGGTGTGTAATAACGAGGCATCCGAAGCTCCAAGGCAGTGGTGTAATTAACGAGGGCATCCAGAAGCTCCAAGGGCAGTGGTGTTAATAACGAGGCATCCAGAAAGCTCCAAGGGCAGTGGTGTGTAATAACGAGGCATCCAGAAGATCCAAGGCAGGGTGTGTAATAACGAGGCATCCAGAAGATCCAAGGGCAGTGGTGTGTAAAACGAGGCATCCAGAAGCTCAAGTGCATGGTGTGTAACTAAGCGAAGCATCCAGAAAGATCCAAGGGCAGTGTGTGTGTAATAACGAGGCATCCAGAAGATCCAAGCAGTGGGTGTAATAATAGGCATCCAGAAATCCAAGGCAGTCGTGTGTGAAAACGAGGCATCCAGAAGATCCAAGGCAGTGGGTGTAATAACGAGGCATCCAGAAGATCCAAGGGCAGTGGTGTGTAATAACGAGGCATCCAGAAGCTCCAAGGGCAGTGGTGTTAATAATGAGGCATCCAGAAGATCCAAGCAGTGGTGTGTTAATAACGCAGGCATCCAGAAGATTCCAAGGCAGTGGTGTGTAATAATGAGGCATCCAGAAGATCCAAGGCAGTGGTGTGTAATAGACGAGGCATCCAGAAGCTCCAAGGGCAGTGGTGTGTAATAACGAGGCATCCAGAAGATCCAAGGGCAGTGGTGTGTAATAACGAGGCATCCAGCAGATCCAAGGGTAGTGGTGTGTAATAACGAGGCATACTTACACAGACAGGAAACTGCTTCACTGGAAGAAAATGACTCCCGTTTTATCTGTGTTAAAGTCAGTGAGTGTTTTCATGAAGGTCAAGTTGCAGTTTGAAATCCTTGGCATTACTATAGTTGGGTGTTTGTGTTTCGTTAATATGATGACTCACAAGTATTCCTTTACAGAAAATATTCCGGAGTACATCCGATGAATTTTCACATCCAACTACTTTCTTTCTGATAAGTGACAATATTATCCTGACTTTAAACTTTACAGAGATAGTGGTCCATTTCTAATTATTAACAACCTAACCCTCCTCTTTCTSTCCTCTCTCTCCAGCTGGAACTACTTATATATTTGGCCGTGACGGTGGACTAATCACGTATACATGGCCTCCCAATGACAGGCCCAGCACGCGGGCAGACAGGCTGGCTATAGGTTTCAGCACACAGCTGGAGGATGCTGTTCTGGTGAGGGTGGACAGCTCATCTGGCCTTGGAGACTACCTGAAGCTACACATTGTAAGTCTCTACTACTCTACTCAGCCTCTACTGTTGTCCTACTGATACTCTACTCTATTCTACTCTACCTCTACCGTTGTCCTACTGATACTCTAATCTATTCTACTCTACTCAGACTCTACTCTAATTCACTAGTTTATGTATATCCTAATACACACCCACAAATATGCTACATGATGATTCTGGTGATGATGAGGATGATGTGGATGCTGGTGATGATGATGATGATATCATAACGATGAGGAAGGTTCTACTACGAACTAGCATAATCATGACCTTATAACAGTAATGGATAGTTTAATGATAATGGGGAAGTTGATTCATAGAAGCATCGGTGTGGCTTCACACTAGTAGCGCAGGGAACCGTTTTTGGCATTTGGCAGGCATCAAATGCGTGCAGTTCTAGTATTAACAAGATGCTACTTCCTGCTTCCCTCTGGTTGGGTTCTGGTCTGTGTATTGTAGTGTCTCATGTGAGCCTTAAGCCCAGAGAGCCAAGTCAGAGCCTGGGGAGACGGAGCTGTTCTTTTGTGTTTTGTTTTTTGTTCATATTGCTCTGACTTTTATTTATTTTATTTTATTGTCTTTTTGTTTTCTCAAGATTTGATTGGGTCTAATTGTGTTGCTGTCCTGGGGCTCTGTGGGGTCTGTTTGTGTTTGTGTTTGTTAGTGTTTGCTTAGGGGACTCTTCTCCAGGTTCATCTCTCTGTTGGTGATGGCTTTGTTATGGAAGGTTTGGGAATCGCTTCCTTTTAGGTGGTTGTGGAATTTAACGGCTGTTTTCTAGATTTTGATAATTAGCGGTTATCGGCCTAATTCTGCTCTGCATGCTTTATTTGGTGTTTTACGTTGTGCACAGAGGATATTTTTGCAGAATTCTGCATGCAGAGTCTCAATTTGGTGTTTGTTCCATTTTGTGAATTGTTGGTTGGTGAGCAGACCCCAGACCTCACAACCATAAAGGGAAATGGGTTCTAATAACTGATTCAAGTATTTTTAGCCAGATCCTAATTGGTATGTTGAATTTATGTTCCTTTTGATTGCATAGAAGGCTCTTCTTGCCTTGACTCTCAGATCGTTCACAGCTTTGTGGAAGTTACCTGTGGCGCTGATGTTCAGGCCTAGGTACATCGTTTTTATTGTGTTCCAGGGTGACAGTGTTTTGATGGAATTTGTAATTGTGTTGCTCGCAACTGGACCTTTTTTAGAACACCATTACTTTTGTCTTACTGAGATTTACTGTCAGGGCCCAGGTCTGACAGAATCTGTGCAGAAGATGCTGATGTAGGTGCTGATGTAGTCCCTCCTTGGTTGGGGACCGCAAACACTAGACATTTCACTTCAGATTCTCGTAGGGTGAGAACGGGTGCTGCAGACTGTTCTAGTGCCCTCACCAATTCGTTGATGTACAGTTGAAGTCGGAAGTTTACATACACTTAGCTTAGAGTCATTAAAAGTCGTTTTCAACCACTCCACACATTTCTTGAAAACAAACTATAGTTTTGGCAAGTCGGTTAGGACATCTACTTTGTGTATGACACAAGTAATTTTTCCAACAATTGTTTACAGACAGATTATTTCACTGTATCACAATTCCAGTGGGTCAGAAAACACCGCCGGATGCAATGTGAAATCCCACACAAGTCCCATCGTGTGTATGGTTCGCTCTCTGCCAATAATTGCCATGTTTTTGTACAATGGGGGGGGAGTTTCCCTTCAAACATAACGACGCATATGGCCAAACAGTCTATTTTTGTTCATCAGACCAGAGGACATTTCTCCAATAAGTATGCATCTTTGTCCCCATGTGCAGTTGAAACCGTAGTCTGTTTTTTTATGGCGGTTTGGAGGCAGGGGCTTCTCCTTGCTAGGCGGGCCTTTCAGGTTAAATCGTATAGGACTTGTTTTTACTGTGGGATATAGATTACTTTCACCTGTTTCCTCCAGCATCTTCACAAGGCTTTGCTGTTTGTTCTGGGATTGATTTCCACTTTTTCGGCAGCAAGTAGGTCTTCTCTAGAATGAACATTCCTCTTCCCTAGCGGTTTGATGGCTTGCGTTGTCCATGGTGTTTATACTTGCATACTGTTGTTTTGTACGATGAACGGGTACCTTTAGGTGTTTGAAATTGCCTCCAAGGATGAACCAGACTTGTGGAGGTCTAAACAATTTTTTTTCTGTGGTCTTGGCTGATTATTTTAGATTTTCCCATGATTCAGCAAAACAGGCACTTAGTTGGAAGGTAAGGCCTGAAATACATCCAAATGATCAAATGATATCAATTAGCGCAATCAGAAACTTCAAAGCCATGAACATATTTCTGGAATTTTCTAAGCTGTTGTTAAGGCACAGTCAACTTAATGTAAGTAAAC
>NW_019943724.1:51142-75921 GCF_002910315.2 Salvelinus sp. IW2-2015 | reverse complement strand
TGTGTGTGTGTGTGTGTGTTGTGGTGGTTGTGTGTGTGTGTGGGGGTGTGTGTGTGTGTGTGTGTGTGTGTGTGTGTGTGTGTGTGTGTGTGTGTGTGTGAAGGTGTTGTGTGTGAAGGTGTGTGTGTGAAGGTGTGTGTGTGTGAGGTAAGAGGTGGGGCAGGTGTATGTGTGTATGTCATTTCTAAAATGATGCATTATTTCCACATGAAAGGATATGTTGCCATGACTGTGGCCAGTGACCTCACAATACGATAATATCACTAAACTTATGTGTGATAGGATACAGTTGAAGTCGGAAGTTTACATACACCTTAGCCAAATACATTTAAACTCAGTTTTTCACAATTCCTGACATTTAATCCAAGTAAAAATTCAGTTTTAGGTCTGTTAGGATCACCACCTTATTTTTAGAATGTGAAATGTCAGAATAATAGTAGAGATAATTATTTATTTCAGCTTTTATTTCTTTCATCACATTCCTAGTGGGTCAGAAGTTTACATACACTCAATTAGTATTTGGTAGCATTGCATTTAAATTGTTTAACTTGGGTCAAATGTTTCGGGTAGCCTTCCACAAGCTTCCCACAATAAGTTGGCTGAATTTTAGCCCATTCCTCCTGACAGAGCTGGTGTAACTGAGTCAGGTTTGTAGGCCTCCTTGCTCGCACACGCTTTATCAGTTCTGCACACAAATGTTCTATAGGATTGAGTTCAGGGCTTTCTGATGGCCACTCCAATACCTTGACTTTGTTGTCCTTAAGCCATTTTGCCACAACTTTGGAAGTATGCTTGGGGTCATTGTCCATTTGGAAGACCCATTTGCAACCAAGTTTTAACATCCTGACTGATGTCTTGAGATGTTGCTTCATATATCCACATAATTTTACCTCCTCATGATGCCATCTATTTTGTAAAGTGCACCAGACCCTTCTGCAGCAAAGCTCCACCACAACATGATGCTGCCACCCCCATGCTTCACGGTTGAAGTTTTATTTAATGTTGAGATGGTGTTCTTCGGCTTGCAAGCCTCCCCCATTTACCTCCATACCTTAAGGGACATCTGGTACGGGAGCCGTATGATCGGTGAAATTCTCCCATTGGAAATGTACGGTCCCTTACTAGACGTCCGACGTCGTCTCGGAAAATCGCGGACGGCGTCGGGCCGAGGGCGGGGGGAGCTCTTTCGGGAAGTCATCTCGGAAATCGTTTCGGACGTTCGGTCGCCGTTTTATAAAAATAACAAATTTTTGACTTGCACTCCGCATTCTCGAAAATTCCCACAAGGCGGAAAATAAATCATATTGCAGGCGCACGAACACGGGGCAAACGAGCGCGGCCTTTTCTCCTAAACGGAAAATATTTCGAAGACGAAACTCGGCGAGCGTAGGTTTGAGTAAAGGGAAGGTTGGCCCCGAACAAGATGGCGTCGAGGCTTCGGCGCTTTGAGTTATGGCCATTTTGCTGGGATCAAAGGTCAAAAAACGAAAAGTAGGGTGCAATTTGACCGCTCACGTCAAAGTACATAAGCATACGGTGTCAGGAAAAAAAAAATGCCGTTTATCTATCGTAATTTAAGAGAAATAGTACATTGTCCATTTGGTGATGTTCACGAAGAGGAATTTTTTTTTCTAAAATATCACAGATCCAGTTGCAGTTTGTTCACACAAACATTTTTAAAGTGGGTCTCGAAGCTCTGCGAGAGAATTCTGTGATTTTATGTGATTTTATGAAGTAACACACACTCATTTAACCCTCTGTTAATAAGTCAGTTCACACACACACACACACACACACACACACACACACACACACACACACACACACACACACACACTCATGTACAGACCTCACCCACCATCCTCCAACGGACTCTGGGTAGCTAGCATCAATCTGTCTCTGGCTGCAGCTGGTGCTCTGTGATTATAACTAGGGCTGACTACCTATGGCACCTTATTCCTTCTATAGTGCACTGCTTTTGTCCAGAGCCCTTGTTAAAAGTAGTGCATTTCAAATGGAATAGGGTGCCGTTTGGGACTCAGCCTAGGATGCTGGAGCACAGATCGTATTCAAGCGCAGCAGCATACGGTGGCCTCAGAGGCCTCAAACCACGACCCGGGGCCTTAGTGATGGGTGTGAACCTGGAGAGACACAGGGCTCTCGTTAACAAAGAGAAGGATAAAAGGTCTTAACACTGTGTGCCTGTGTTTGCCTGTGTGTTGGGAACCGGGTCCTCTGTGACCTCTCTCTGGTAGTGGAGGGGATAGTGAGCAGTAGCTGAGACCCTAGCGTTAGGGAAGGTGGGTGAGAGACCTGCATGGTGTCAACCCTCCTGCTGTGTTCCGGTCGAATTGGACCCATTTACAATGTAGTTAATTTAATCTGAACACACAAAATACATGTTGATGATTTTCCTAAAATGTGGGTGTTTTATTTCACTTTTGTAGACCTGTGGTGTTCCCGGTCAAAAATGACCTGTCATTGGAAATGAATGGGTGAGACTACAATTGGTGTATAACATTTTCTTCATGCCCATTAATCAGATGGACACACTACCTCTCCCAGACCCCCACATGCATGTGTAAATGCGCACGATGGACTTTCCACCATAGTAGCACCAACAGAAACCCCTAAACACCTCCCCGAGCACTCTTGCGACCACTCCGTGAGAGCCTTCTGTGGCCAAGAAGCAGTGGGGTCATGACAAACTAACCAGGGTAGGCCTAGCACCACGGGAAACGCAGGAGAGTCAATAAGAAAGAGACTAATTATCTCCTTGGCCTCCCTAATCAACCCTGACCCTAATGGTCGACTATCTAAGGTGTGAACGGGGAAGGGAACAGCCACGGGAACAACGGGGATCCCTAAACTATGGGCGAACGATTTATCTATAAAATTCCCAGCCGCGTCTGAATCGACGAGCGCCTTATGCTGGGAATGCAGGGAAAACTCAGGGAAAGTGACATACACAAACATATGTGCAACGGAGGGCTCTGGGTGAGAATGGTACCGGCTCACCTGGGGTGGCGCCAGAGCGCCCTGCCTGTTGCCTCAATACCCAGAGGAACCAACCTGGCACCGACCGGCAGTGTGACCTCTGTGGCCACAGATTGAGCTGATGGTGATTGAGCTGGAACCCCCTCCGGTCTCCCTGCGCACCGCCCCTCCCAGCTCCATGGGTATCCGAGAAGGGGTGCGGGGGGGATGGAAACAACAGACCCCGATCTGAACGTCCGCGGGTAGCCAGCAGGTTATCCAGCCGGATGGACAGGTCCACCAGCTGGTCAAACGTGAGGGTGGTGTCTCTACAGGCCAACTCCCGACGGACGTCCTCGCGCAGACTGCAGCAGTAATGGTCGATCAGGGCCCTGTCGTTCTATCCCGCGCCGGCAGCCAGGGTGCGAAACTCCAGGGCGAACTCCTGGGCGCTCCTCGTCCCKTCTCAGATGGAAGAGGCGCGGGTGAACTCCTCAAACTGGTCCAACGCCGCATCTCCCTCTCTCCACACGGCGTTGGCCCACTCCAGGGCTTTCCTGTTGAGAAACGAGACGAGGGCGTACACCCTCTCAGGGCCCGAAGGAGCCGGGTGGACGGTTGCCAGGTACAAGTTCAGCTGCAATATAATCCCCTGGGAGTTCGCAGCCGTCCCATCATATTCCTGGGGAAGGGAGAGACGAATCCCAATGGGACCAGGAGAAGGAGGGGCGCGTAGTGGAGACCCCGGCTGTGCTGGTGGAGGTCCATTGTATGGACAACGCGGTCAATGGCGGTGCCAAGATGGTGGAGCATTGCTGCGTGCTCCCGGACGCACTCCTCCACCCCTATTCCCGGGGTACCTGCTCCTGCTGACTCCATACGTTTGGGTCCGGAATTCTGTAAGGAATGCGTACTGGCGGCAGAGAAGTCAGGCGCAGGGGAGCAAAGACTGTGTTACAACGGCGCAGTATAATAATAAAAATCACAGTGAACAAAAACAATATATACAATGGGACAAAACCCCATCGAACACCAGACATAACGTGCACAAGCACTTACAATAAACAATTCCGGACAAGGACATGGGGAAAACAGAGGGTTAAATACACAACATGTAATTATGGAATTGAAACCAAGTGTGTGGGAAGACAAGACAAAACAAATGGAAAATGAAAGGTGGATCGGTGATGGCTAGAAGGCCGGCGACGCAGACCGCCCGAACACCGGCCGAACAAGGAGAGGGACCGACTTCGGTGGAAGTCGTGACAAACTAACCCAACAGTAGGGTTAAGGAAGGGAAGGTCTTAGCCTTACTGTCCCTACAGTATGTGTTAGGAAGCCAGTCCTATGTGAGGGGATAGGGAGCAGGACACGGGAAACCTGGAGTGTGGGGGAGGGCTGGGGAGGGGGAGGGGAGAGGGGTGAGGGAAAGGGCTGAGGAAGGGAGGAAGGAGCCTCACATGGTGTGAGCAAGAAGGGGGAGGGAGGTCATATGGCTCCACTAGTAGCAGATGCTCCTGGCTCCGATTCCGTGTGTTTGTGTACTCCGTTCTCCCTCCGTGCTCCCTCCATGTGGCCTACTGTGACTCCGAGAGCACTTACAGTGAGGAAATTATGATAGGCATGTTATTACTGCATTGAGGTCAGAGGGCTGTGAGAATCATCCCACACTCTTTCCTTTGTGTGTGTTTGCTTATGTGTGCTTGTGTGTGTGCTTATGTGTGTGTTTGTGTCTCATCCTCCCTCTTCTATACTCCTTTCGCATCAACGGCTGCTCTCAATACCTCCTTTATATTCTACATGTATTGATTTTTTACATGTTAATCTGAGGGGTTCCTTAAACACCACATTTCACTGCAGGAAAATAAGAGGGTGAGAGAGTGAGAGAGTGAATGAAAGGAGAGATAGAAGAGAGAGAAAGATGAGAGAGAGAGGAGAGAGAGAGAATGAAAGGAGAGATAGAAGAGAGAGAGAGGAGAGAGAGAGAAGTAAAGTAGAGGAGTGTCGGCACAAAACAAGTTCCAGTGGCCCCGTGGGGACCCACCACAGAGCAGCACAGCTCAACGTGGAAAAAACATGATCAGCAGCAGCAAAACTGCCTCTCAAAGCACACTCAGAAAGCAAATGGCTGCTTAAAATACACTGGGTTGGCAGATGGACTTCCAGTAACTGTCGAAGAATAAGAGTGAGAACATCCTCTGCATGGATACAACTCTATCGATGATTTTCTCATGTAATTTCCCAGTGAAACGCAAAGTCATGCTATATTTCATGACCTTCGTTTTCAATGGCGGCCCCATATTTCCATTACCAGAACTGTGACTAGCTCATAACGTCATACGAGGAGTGTATTGTCACTTCAGCTGGTGTGAGAGATGTGATTCAACCGGACGGACGGAATCACACAAGGACACACACACTCTCTCTGTCTCTCCCAATTCAAAGTGGCTTTATTGGCATGGAAAACGTGTTTACAAAGTCAAAGCAAGTGAAAAAATAATAAACTAAACAACAACGACAAAAAACAAGAAAGCGAAGGATAGGAGTCCCGCATCTAACCAGCCACATAACTGCAGACCAGGTGTATGGCAATGTGTGTGTGAGCAATTTGATATTGTGAACAGAGTGCCCCATGGTGGCGGTGGGGTTATTGTATGGGCAGGCATAAGTTACGGACAACGAACACAGTTGAATTGTATTGATGGCAATTTGAATGCACAGAGATAGCGTGACGAGATCCTGAGGCCCCTTGTCATTCCATTCATCAGCCGCCATCACCTCATGTTTCAGTATGGTAATGCACGGCCACAGGACGCAAGGATCTCAACTCAACTTACTGTTGAGAGTTACCGGTAACTACTAAAATAAAGGAAAAACCAACAAACAGTATCTTAAAGGACGTTAATAAGGATTGGTGTCCCACTAGTGGAACAACTTCCGGTGAAACTGGATGGCGCACAATTCAAATAAATAATCATAAATATTATGGATTTTAAACATTTATGTACATTTAAGTGTCTTATATTGGCTGTAAGCTTAAATTCTTGTTAATCTAACTGCACTGTCCGATTTACAGTAGCTATTGCAGCGAAAACATGCCATGCGATTGTTTGAGGACGGCACCCACATCAAATATTTTTCCACCGGCAAGGGTTTCATATATTCACAAATTACGATTAAATATTCACTTACTTTTTGAAAATCTTCCTCTGATTTGTCATCCAAAGGGTCCCAGCTATAACATGTAGTGTTGTTTTGTTATACAAAATACTTCTTTATATCCCAAAAAGTCTGTTTAGTTGGCGCCATCGATTAGAGTAATCCACTCGTTCAACATGCAGAGAAAGCAATCTGAAAATCTACCCCTAAACCTTGTTTTAACAAGTCAAAATATGTTTCTATTTACTCCTCAGATACCCTAAAATGTAATCAAACTATAATATTTATTTCAGAAAGAAGTAGGTTCAATAGAAAACCAATTTTAGCAGGAGCGTAATGTCTTCATGGCACACAAACACAAATTTCCAAGACTGTGTCGCTCTACTGAAACTGATATTTCTTATTCGTTTTTGAAGTTACAAGCCTGAAACCTTGAACATAGACTGCTGACACCCTGTGGAAGCCATAGGAATTGCATCCAGGGAGCTAATTGTCAATATGACTTTTCTCTTGCAATACTAAGAGGATGATATCTCAAAAAAAAAWAAAAAATCTTTGGATTTTCTCCTACCATATCAATTGTGTTATATTCTCCTACATTATTAAAACATTTCTACAAACTTCAAAGTGGTTTCTTTCCAATGGTACCAATTATATGGATATCCTGGCTTCAGGCCTGAGCTACAGGCAGTTTACTTCGGGCACGTCATTCAGACAGGAAGTGGAGAAAAAAGGGGCCTAGCCCTAAGAAGTTGATAAACTTGGAGTAGCTAACACAACGTCATTCCAAGATGGCGTAGCAGTGCAGACGTTGGTTGTCATTCTATCGTGTAAATGTTTCATTTTTCATCTGTTTTTATATATATTTCAATATATTTTCAATCTCTTTTTCCATTTTTAAATTAAATATACCTTCCGGCAACCCGCCTCACCCAATGTGATACGGATCTGCTATTTTTTAGACCTTATAGCCAGAACCTTCATCAGAAGCTAACCAGCTAATTAGCTACTAGCTATTTAGTCATTGTTAGCCACTGCTAGCGGCATATACCTTTAGCACAGACACCAGCCGCTTTTAGCCTGGATTATAGCTAGCTGCACAGTGCGTTATAAACTCTCTGCATATTGGACTGTTTTTCTCCACTACAACGCCGGAATCATGCCATAAGCCCTGGACCATTACACCTGATTGTCACAGCTAGCTAGCTACTACCGAGTGGCCCAGCCCCGAAGMTAGCCTTGAGCCAGGCCCATCTACCAGCCTGCTCAGTGGACCCTATGACCAYTCGGCTACACACCTAATGCCATCCTGAATCTTCACTAAAATGACTAGAATCCACTACACCACCGGATTCTTGCCGTAAACTCTGGACATTTGCATCGGATCATCGCTGCTAGCTAGCTGCTACCGAGTTGYTAGAGTGGCTAACAACCTTGTCCCAAAGCTAGCACCAGTTAGCCATGAGCCAGGCGCATCTCCCGGCTAGCAATCATCTATTGCTGTTCACTGAAATTACTCCAGCTACAATACCTCTTTTGCCAAATGGCCTGGACCCTTTGTCGACACGGAGCCCCACCGTTCCATCACGACTGGTCTGCCAACGTAATTCCATCCGTTGTGCCCTCAACCGGCCTTTGCCGGACGTCGGAGCAGACGCTTCTTCTAGCCCCAGCCTGCTAACTTTTTTCTTTTTTGAACGCCGTGTCTCCCACTTGCTATAGTAGTAACGACTACCTAGCGGCTTCCCTGTTTCATCTTTTGCTGTTCACTGRACCCTATGGTCACTTGGCTACATAGCTGATGCCTGCTGGACTGTTCATTAATCACACTACTCCATTTTTGTTTATTTTGTTTATCTGTCGGCCCCAGCCTCAAACTCAGGCCCTGTTTGTAGTTAACTGACCCTCTCTGCCCATTCATCGCCATTTTACCTGTTGTTGTCTTAGCTGATTATCTGTTGTTGTCTTACCCGTTGTTGTCTTAGCTAGCTCTCCCAATCAACACCTGTGATTGCTTTATGCCTCGCGTTATGTCTCTCTCTAATGTCAGTATGCCTTGTAAACTGTTGTTTAGGAAAGTTATCATTATTTTAATTCACAACTGAGCCCCTAGTCCCACTCAACATGCCTCAGATACCTCTTTTGTCCCACATTCCACACATGCGGTGACCTCACCCAGCATAACTAGTGCGTCCAGAGATGCAACCTCTCTTATCGTCACCAAAAGCCTAGGTTTACCTCCACTGTACCCACACCCTACCATACCCCTGTCTGTACATTATGGCCTGAATCTATCCTCATCGTACTCTTCCTCTGCTCCTCGGGTGATGTGGAGGTTAACCCAGTCCCTGCGTGTCCCCAGGAGCTCTCATTTGTTGACTTCTGTAACCGTAAAAGACTTTGTTTCATGCATGTTAACATCAGAAGCCTCCTCCCTAAGTTCGTTTTACTCACCACTTTAGCACACTCTGCCAACCCTGATGTCCTTGCCTTGTTTGAATCCTGGCCACCAAAAATTCTGAGATTTCCATCCCCAACTACAAAATTTTCCGTCAAGATAAACCTGCCAAAGGGGGAGGAGTTGCAATCTACTGCAGAGATGGCCTGCAAAGTCCTGTCATACTTTCCAGGTCTATGCCCAAACAGTTTGAGCTCCTAATTTAAAAAACGTATATCTCCATAAATAAGTCTCTCACTGTTACCACCTGTTATAGACCCCCTTCAGCTCCCAGCTGTGACCTGGACACCATATGTGAAGTGATTGCCCTCCATCTATCTTCAGAGTTCATTCTGTTAGGTGACCTAAACTGGGATATGCTTAACACTCCAGCAGTCCTGCAATCTAAGCTAGATGCCCTCAATCTCACACAAATTATCAAGGAACCCACCAGGTACAACCCTAAATCCGTAAACATGGGCACCTCATAGATATTATCCTGACCAACTTGCCCTCCCAGTACACCTCTGCTGTTTTCAATCAGGATCTCAGCGATCACTGCCTCATTGCCCTCATCCGCTATGGGTCCGCGGTCAAACAACTGGTCAATCACTGTCAAACGCTCCCAAAAACACTTCTGCGAGCAGGCCTTTCTAATCGACCTGGCCCGGGTATCCTGGAAGGATATTTACCTCATCCCGTCAGTAGAGGATGCCTGGACATTCTTTTAAAATAAGTTCCTCACCATCTTAAATAAGCATGCCCCTTTCAAAAAATGTAGAACTAAGAACAGATACAGCCCTTGGTTCACTCCAGACCTGACTGCACTCGACCAGCACAAACACATCCTGTGGCGGACTGCACTAGCATCGAATAGTCCCCATGATATGCACATTTTCAGTGAAGTCAGGATCCAATAGACACAGTCAGTTAGGAAGCAAAGGCTAGCTTTTTCAAACAGAAATGTGCATCCTGTAGCTCTAACTCCCCAAAAGTTTTGGGACACTGTAAAGTCCGTGGAGATTAAGAGTATCTTCTCCCAGCTGCCTACTGCACTGAGGCTAGGAGACACTGTCACCACCGATAAATCCACGATAATTGAGAATTTCAATAAGCATTTCTCTATGGCTGGCCATGTTTTCCTCCTGGCTACCCCAACCCCGGCCAACAGCTCCACACCCCCCGCTGCTACTTGCCCAAGCCTCCCCAGCTTCTCCTTCACCCAAATCCAGATAGCAGATGTTCTTACCAGTCTGTTCAACCTCTCATTCATATCGTCCGAGATCCCTAAAGATTGGAAAGACGCCGCGGTCATCCCCCTCTTCAAAGGGGGTGACACTCTAGACCCAAACTGTTACAGACCTGTATTCATCCTGCCCTGACTTTCTAAAGTTTTAGAAAGCCAAGTTAACAAACTGTCATGACTGTCCTGATCAGCTCAGGTTACAGGAGACCACAACCCTACAGATTATCTCTCACCCCCAACAGAGGAGGAGAGATCTAGGGGTCTGAAGATGTGAGGGTTTAATGACCCCTTACGCCCATGGTAAATCTTAGGCCACAGACAACATTCCTTTGTCCTCTCACTATGGAGAACCAGCCTCAGAACATTAAACATGCAATAAAGGGACTTTGGAACAATGGTTTCCGTCAGCCACAATGGTGGTCATGCCGATAGATGGAATATGAAAATGTATGTCATTTTTGTTTTGTTATTAAAGGTTAATAGATGACGTTATTACGAAAACATTGTAACTTTAAGAGTTTTCCCAGTAGATGTTTGATGTTTATACATTGTACGTTGTGTGGAAAATGTCCAAATCAAAGAGAATGTTTTGGTAAAGATGAAATGTGTAGTTAGTTGGCTAAAATTGGATTTGAGTAAAATCTAGACCTTGCCTCTTAACTTGGTACGCCCAGAGACTTGCCCTAAAGGCAGTTACGCCCACTTCTGACCCGAGGGTATAAGACCTGTGAGTTAAGAATGAACAGATCAGACTAAGTGACCCAAGCTGCAGCCAAGGTCTAAAAAGTCAACAAACCCAAAACGCAACATAAGGTTGAAAACAAATAAATCTTATTTCTATCCAAGCTATGGATGAGTAGCTGTGTCTAAGCGGGTGAATTCAAGCCGGACCACCTAGCCTCCACTCTCCATCGAATCGTGGTATCTACACTGTTTCATTCCTAAGCTGTGAGCTCTGAGCTACAGAGCTGTCTGTCCTCAAACGACCCTTTCCAGAGCAAGGGCGAGGAAAAAGACCACTAAGCCAAAAGGACACTGACAACGTGAGGACAACCAGAGAGTTGCGCCGGAGAAGTGCCTCATTGAGAAGCCTAAACGACCCACACGGAGCTTCCCATCTGAGACCTCCCACACGTAATTACATCATTATATTCTGACCCATACGAGTGTCAGTTCGGGGCAAGGCTAGGGTTAAAATAAGCATAGCTGACAAATGCACCCAAATGTATATTTCTCTCGTGTACTTTYTCTTTTTCTCTCTCTTTTAAATCCCCATTTTGGGTGACACGCGCCATAGTGTTTGCCCGTTATACTAATTTCTAATCAATAGCCTAGACTGTGTTTTGTGTATGTGTATATTTTATCATCATTTGAGCTTTCTAGTAAATAAATACTCAACTAAGATTGGTGTGGTACGAACTCATTGGTGGGACCCGGGTCCGTGCAGATTCCCGGATATGCGACGTTCAGAATGAGATTGTAGAGGAAACTGATAAATTAGATATTATGATATTTTTTGAGTTAATTTGGGAAATAGAAACTCAATAAAACAAAATTTCCCATGGTGCCCCAGGTTAATGAGTTAAAAATTGCTTGATTAATTTAATCACGCAATTAGAAACCTTTAATCATTCGATGAGCAACAGTCGTCACATTAACTAATACAACGTCACGACAAAACAGATCACTGACCATTTCGGTTCCCACCGTACCTTCTCAGCTGTGCGATCCGGTATCTGAGCTGGTCACGGGTGCACCTCAGCAACGCTCAAGGTACTAAACGATAACTGCCATCAATAAAAGACAGTACTCTGCAGCCATCTTCATCAACATGGCCAAGGCTTTCGACTCTGTCAATCACCGTATTCTTATCAGCAGCCTCAACAGCCTTGGTTTCTCAAATGACTGCCTCGCCTGGTTCACAAACTACTTCTCAGATAGATTTCAGTGTGTAAAATCGGAGGGCCTGTTGTACGGACCTCTGGCACTCTCTATACTACAGGGTTCAATTATCAGGCTGACTCTTTTCTCTGTATATTTCACCGATGTTGCTCTTGCTGCTGGTGATTTTTCTGATCCACCTCTATGCAGATGACACCATTCTGTATACATCTGGCCCTTCTTCGGGCACTGTGTTAACAAACCTCCAGACAAGTTTCAAAACCATACAACACTCCTTCCGTGGCCTCCAACTGCTCTTAAACACTAGTAAAACTAAATGCATGCTTTTCAACCAATCGCTGCCCCCACCCGCCCGCCAACTAGCATCACTACTCTGGACGGTTCTGACTTAGAATATGTGGACAACTAAAAATACCTAGGTGTCTGGCTAGACTGTAATCTCTCCTTCCAGACTCATATTAAACATCTCCAATCCAAAATTAAATCTAGAATGTGCTTCCAATTTCAAAACAAAGCCTCCTTCACTAACGCTGCCAAACATACTCTCGTAAACCTGACTATACTACAGATCCTCGACTTTGGCGATGTCATTTACAAAATAGCCTTTAACACTCTACTCAGCAAATTGGATGCAGTCTATCACAGTGCCATCCGTTTGTCACCAAAGCCCCATATACCACCCACCACTGTGACCTGTATGCTCTCGTTGGCTGGCCCTCGCTTCATATTCGTCGCCAAACACACTGGCTCCAGGTCATCTATAAGTATTTGCTAGGTAAAGCCCCGCAATTTCTCAGCTCACTGTCACCATACCAGCACCCACCCGTAGCACACACTCCAGCAGGTATATTTCACTGGTCATCCCCAAAGCCAACACCACGTTTTGCCACCTTTCTTTCAAGTTCTCTGCTGCCAATGACTGGAACGAATTMGAAAAATCACTGAATTTGGAGACTAATATCTCCCTCACTAACTTTAAGCATTAGCTTTCTGAGCAGCTTACCGATCGCTGCAGCTGTACACAGTCCATTTGTAAATAGGCCATCCAATCTACCTACCTCATCCCTATATTGTTTTTTAAAACTTTTTTGCTATTTTGCACACCAGTATTTCTACTTGCACATTATCATCTGCACATCCATCATTGCAGTGTTAATTTGCTAAATTGTAATTACTTCGCACACACTGTATATAGATTTTATGACTGTACGTTTGTTTATTCCATGTGTAACTGTATTGTTGTTTGTGTCACACTGCTTTGCTTTATCTTGGCCAGGTCGCAGTTGTAAATGAGAACTTATTCTCAACTGGCCTACCTGGTTAAATAAAAGTAAAACACGTGCCATTGGAACACAGGAGCGATGGTTGCTGATAATGAGCCTCTGTACACCTATGTAGATATTCCATAAAAATGCAGCCGTTTCCAGCTAAAATAGTAATTTACAACATTAACAATGTCTGCGCTGTATTTCTGATCAATTTGATGTTATTTTAATGGACCAAAAATTTGCTTTTCTTTCAAAAACAAGGATATTTCTAAGTGACCCCAAACTTTTGAACTGTAGTGTATATCTAATCCATTTTACATTCAGGCTGTAACAAAACAAATTGTGGAAAAGGTCAAGGAATGTGAATACTTTCTGAAGGCAATGTAGCTCTGTGCCATGCCAGGGGACAGTCTTTATGGAAGATTGAGTATTTTCATTCCCTTTTTTGTAGTAGCCTGCAAAAAGTTTCTCTGGATTGTCCATGAGGAGTTTCTTTTTGTACTCTTTCCGTGCCTTCTCATTTTTTACATCCAAGAGGGTACTGTACTGTGATGACCTCTGTACAGGGGGAAGCCATGCAGCAGGGGGCCAAAGAGGCCTCTGAATTTGGGTGGGGGAGGCTGTGAAACTGCTGCCGTTGTTGGGCTCACTCCTCTCACTGCGGCGCAAATTGAAGTTGTTCTAGGAAGCTTGGTAGCCTTAAAGCATTCAGTGTTTATAAAGTAAAATATTTAGAGATTACTTTAATGTATTTTTCTTTTTGACTTTAGAAGTAGCTTTAGACTGAACGTTACTCACTCAGATCCAGGTTGGATGGTATTTTCAGGTTTCTKATGTGTTTTTTTACTGGTCTCTCCTCTTTCCTCCTCTCCTCTCCTCGCCTCATTTCCTCTTTCCTCTCCTCTCCTCCTATCCTTTTTCCTCTCCTCTCCTCTCTCTTCTCCTCTTTCCTCTCCTCTTTCCTCGTCTCCTCTCTCCTCTCCGAGCTATCATAGGGTCATTACTGTCGCTGAGTGACATGAAACAGACAGCATCTATAACCATTTCATTACCCTACGTATTTATTTATATATCCAGTATTGTGTATTTATATATACTGTATTGTGTATTTATTTATATATACAGCATAGTGTATTTATTTATATATACAGTGTACTGTATTTATTTCTATATACAGCATAGTGTATTTATTTMTATATACAGCATAGTGTATTTATTTCTATATACAGCATAGTGTATTTATTTATATACAGTATAGTGTATTTATTTCTATACACAGTGTAGTTTATTTATTCAGCTTCAAGATTACAACACAAAAACAAATACACATCCTCTTCCACATAAAATGACATACATGACACGTATATCTAGTCTAGCCAAATTAAGATTTTACCAATACTGTTGTTTTGTACCCACTTGTTTTGAGGTGAGGCATATTCATGCTATTCATGAGTGTATGTTATTTTAACATGTCTTGACATAGTCTTCAGATTTGTCTCAACAAGGCAGGCATTATGCAATAGCTAAGCTAAGCAGAATCTCCGTAAAATGTATTGCATTGTAACTGAAAGTGAAATCCAGCAGTACTATTCATTAAATTATGCAAATTATGCTAAATATGGAATTACAAGCTTTAGCTGTCTTCAGGAATATGGAGTAGATTAATCCAGCAGAGTTGGATAAACGGAACAAACCRCATGCCATAGTCAAACAAATATACATCAAGGATGCATTTATATTCATTTACAAAGCATGAATCAGATGTTTTGAAATGCAGAGATGTAGTTTCCAAAAGGCGTTGTTTATATGTAAACCCTAATATAGTGTGCTGAATATGATGTGGTCTGAAGCATAGAAACATAATGACAAGTATGACCAAAGCCCTTTTGATGACCATATTTACTATACCATATTGACCATATTTACATGAATACTCTTTATAGAAATATGATCTATTTGATTCTATTTCTATGGTAAACTCACTATGGCTGATATGGCTGTGATTCATGCTGTCTATGGTCTGTGCACTGTTGGAGATAAATGTAAAAAGAGATTGGAGATGTCAATCTCAATCTCATTCTCAATCTCAATCTCAGTGAAAAGGAGAAGACATGCGTGGATGATGTTCTCGCTCTCATTCTTCGACAGTTACTGGAAGTCCATCTGCCAACCCAGTGTATTTTAAGCAGCCATTTGCTTTCTGAGTGTGCTTTGAGAGGCAGTTTTGCTGCTGCTGATCATGTTTTTTCCACGTTGAGCTGTGCTGCTCTGTGGTGGGTCCCCAAGGGGCCACTGGAACTTGTTTTGTGCCGACGCTCCTCTACTTTCCTTCTCTCTCTCATCTTTCTCTCTTTCTCTCCCTCTCTCTCTGCACGGTGGTTGGGGTGTGGAGTCGTTCCACCATTGCGTTTATGTGTGCCTTTTTTCCTATACTCTAATTGCGAGCGTCTCTTCAAAACAAGCAAGGTAGGCACTCTTGGGCTAAGGAAGACAGTGGCGGGCTGGCTAGCTGTGAAGGTAATATATTCCGTCGAGCAGCGAAAAGGATGGCGGGGAAATAATGACTTCTCTGCTGGAGTGATGAAGGCAATGCTCCCTTCGGTCTCGCTGCAGCCTTCTGTGCTGTGCCTATGATTGAATACACCTTTAATTGTTATTTCCTCTCCTCGTCTCCTCCCCTCTTAGTCGTCTTTCCTCCCCTCTTTACTCATTCAAACAACCCTGTCTTTCTGAGTGGGAGGCAGACAGCTAGACATGTTGCTGTGAGAGGGGTTATCGTGGGATTATCGTGCCAGGGAAGGGATGGGATGGTCCAGGGTGTTTTTATTGGTCTATAGGGAGGGGATGGGATGGTCCAGGGTGTTCCTATTGGTCTATAGGGAGGGGGTGTTGGTTGAAGGAGGGGGTTGGGAGCTTGGCTGCATGTGCGTCTTCCTATTGTGGTCTGTAGGGAGTTGTAGTTCTTACCTGGTGTTGAAGACCAATGTGACAGCAGAATCCCATCTCAGGAACCAGTTAACAGGAAAGCAAAAGGGATAGATGTGGGGATGTCATTGTGGGGATAGCGTGCCAGCGGTTATGCTGGTCCAAGGTGTTCCTGGGTCTTTAGGGAGGTGGGCTGAGATGAGATGAGAGGTTGTTTAGTAGTTGTCTGGCTGCAGGTACCTACTCTATGGGGAAGAGAGGGCTGTGGATGGGAGGAGGTTGCTGGTTGGTTGGTTGCTGAGACAGTGAACTGTTCTATTAAAGAAGAGTTCCCTGGGCAGGTGTTGTTTAATGGGACCATAGGGGATAGGATTGCATGCCAGGAACCATCTCCTCCACAGACCTGGGCTAGCGCTCCTTAGTCTCATCTGTAAAGTCTCAGTACTGTGGTTTATGACGGTTAATTAGGCACAGCACACAGACACACTTACAAACACTTACAGGCACACATACACACACAGGTGAAAAACTCATCCTTCTTCTTGTGTTAACCTACTTCACATTATTCATCTAAGTTAAGAACTGTAACTTTCTAGGTTCTCTTCACTTGTTTATTTCATTTTATTTGTCAGCAGTATCGGCACATTTAGGGTGATTGATGTTATATTCCCAACATTCTCGCACTGTTCATTGCTGTCCCAGCTGTTGCTATGGTAACATTATATTTCTGCACTACAAATCTAGTTTCTATGTCATGTTGTTGGGAATACGCATTACGCACTCATACGAACCAGTCAGTCAAAATGCTAACACCATTGTATACCACTATAGCTGATAAACACTGTTGCATATTGACGTTCAACAGTATATGATTCTTAACGGATACTGTGTATGTGCACGTGTGTGTGTGCGTGTGCGTGCCAGCACAGCACTCATCAAAGGCAGTATTTTTTTATTACATAATCAATTTTTTTCAATGAAATGCGATAGGAGTTGTGTTATCTGAGTTCTCCTACTCACTTTGCATCTCCCAGTGATGGATCTCTATCTCCCTCAAAACTAGTCCAGTACTCATCCACAGAATACATAAACGGCCAAAGAAAACCAAGAAGACGAGTAGTGGAATAGTTATGAGAAAGGAAGATATATATTTGAGGACCGACACTGTTGAAGTTCTTTAACACGTCTGTATTCACCTCTTTGTTGACCCATACAGGCACCCAGAAGCTCACACGGACATAAATACACACTTCAACCCAACATCATGTCTCACAATTGCAGTATTTTGTGTTTAAATGAGCAAAAGTCAGAAGTATGAAGTGAACACATACGGAGTCCATCCACCTCTTCCAGTGACCTGTCATCGCTTGGTTCAGCCTGCCATCAGCCACATTACATCTTAGTTGCCTAGTCTTCAGCTAAAGTGTGTGTGTGACTGTCTAACACGCCCATGTCTATGGCAGGGAAGGATCTGAAGGTGTTAGTACATGTGAAGGACTATGGAAGGATGGGAAGGAAGTGTGGGTGGATTCCTGACTTACTAAATCACAGTATTTGTCTTTTGGAAACTCTCTGCAACTACTTCAGCCTGCTGTCAGCCTCTGTCAGTAAGAGAGTAGGTGTTACTAAAAAACTTTATCAAACTTGTTTGTAATCCTATATTTGTCCCATCCCAGTGAACACTGGGGTAATCAGCGTTGTGGATAATACATTCATTTATGAAGGAATGTATTAAAGACGGATTCACTCTTATACGTTCCTTCATTACATTTCAATCTATTCAGATTCTCAACCAGCATACATAGACTGTCCTGTCCAGTTATGTTTATATTTATTTAATCCATTATTTAATACATGCGTGTGTTGGGTTGTCAGTGTAATTATGTGTGAGTGTATGGGTAGAGTCCAGTGTCTGTGCATAGCCTCAGTACAAGAGAGTTAGTGCAAAAAAGTAATAATTTGATTAGCTATTTAGCAGTCTTGTTTAGAAGTCTTTTTTAATTTTTTWAAATAACTTTACCACAACATACAGCTTGGGTTATTGTGAGACAGCGCTCACCAACACGGCGGAGAATAGGCATCAACATATTACACAGAAATACGAAATAACATCATAAATGTTTTCTTACTTTTGCTGAGCTTCCATCAGAATGTTGTACAAGGAGTCCTATTTCCAGAATAAATCGTTGTTTGGTTTTAGAATGTCCATTTCTTCTGTCGAATTCGCGCCACAATGCTAGCCAAGGTTGCTAACATTCCCATCCTCTCTTGGCGCAAAGAACGGAAAACTCCAAAAGTCCCAATAAACGTTGAATAAACTGATAAAACTCGGTTGAAAAAACCTACTTTATGATGTTTTTATCATGTGTATCAAATAAAATCAGAGCCGGAGATATTCGCCGTGTATACCGAACGCTTTTCAGAAGACAATGTCGAGCTCCCCCACGCGCCGTCGAAGACAAAGAAAATACCGGACCTGTCACTCCAAAAGCTCTTATTGGACTTCAGATCAAGCTAGACACCCCATTCAACCTTCCACTGCCTTTTGACATCTAGTGGAAGGCGTATGAAGTGCATACATATCGATAAATAAAAGCCAGTTGAATAGGCAGGCCCTGAAACAGAGCCTCAAATTCAGATTTTTCACTTCCTGTATGGAAGTTTGCTGCAAAATGAGTTCTGTTTTACTCACAGACATAATTCAAACAGTTTTAGAAACTTCAGAGTGTTTTCTATCCAATAGTAATAATAATATGCATATTGTATGATCTAGAATAGAGTACGAGGCCGTTTAATTTGGGCACAATTTTTTCCAAAGTGAAAACAGCGCCCCCCTATTGACAAKAAGTTTTAATGCCCTCCTTGTCTGGTCTGTGAGTTTTGATGGGCGGCCCTCTCTTGGCAGGTTTGTTGTGGTGCCATATTATTTCAATTTTTTATAATGGATTGAATCGTGTGCCGTGGGATGTTCAAAGTTTCAGATGTTTTTTTGTAAATCAACCCTGATCTGTACTTTTCCACTACTTTGTCCCTGACCTGTTTGGAGAGCTTCTTGGTCTTCATGGTGCCGCTTGTTTGGTGGTACCCCTTGCTTAGTGGTGTTGCAGAGTCTGGGGCCTTTCAGAACAGGTGTATATATACTGAGACCATGTGACAGATCATGTGACAGTTAGATTGCACACAGGTGGACTTTATTTAACTAATTATGTGACTTCTGAAGGTAATTGGTCACACCAGATCTTATTTAGGGGCTTCATAACAAAGGAGCTGAATACATATGCACACACAACTTTACCGTAAAAGAATGTTGGGCATTTTTGTAAAAAAGTAATTTCACTTCACCAATTTGGACTATTTTATGTTTGTCCATTACATGAAATCCAAATAAAAATCTATTTAATTTGCAGTTTGTAATGCAACAAAAATAGGAAAAATGCCAAGGGGGATGAAGCAAATCACCTTGACAACACTAATTAAAACAGGATGAACAGAGCTTTGGGAGTCAAACTGCCGTTATTTAACCCTCATTTAACTAGGCAAGTCAGTTAAGAACAAATTCTTATTCACAATGACGGCCTACCAAAAGGCAAAATACCTCTTGTGGGAACGGGGGCCTGGGATTTTTAAATTTTTAAATACAATATAAATATAGGACAAAACACATGTCACAACAAGAGTGACAGGACAACACTACATAAAGAGAGACCTAAGACAACAACATAGCAAGGCAGCAGCACATGACAACACAGCATGGTAGCAACACAACATAACAACAGCATGGTAGCAACACAACATGGTGGCAGTATAATTGAGGACCTTTAAGTTTGCAGTGACACATCCATGACCTGAGCGAAAACCAGATTGCATACCCAAGAGAATACTATCGACATCAAGAAAGCCAGTCATTTGATTATTGACAAGTTTTTCCAACACTTTTGATAAACAGGGCAAAATAGAAATAGGTCTATAACAGTTAGGATCAGCTTGATCTCCCCATTTAAATAAAAGACGAAGCGTGGCTGCTTTCCAAGCAATAGGAACCTCCCCAGAAAGGGGAGATAGGAGATTGGAGATAGGCTTGGCGATGATAGGGGTAGCAACCTTAAAGAAGACCAATATGTTTTTTGCGGGTCAAGTTTAAGGAACTCCTTAAGCACCTATGACTCAGTGACTGCCTGCAGAGAGAAACTCTGTAGCGTGGCAGGGGAAAAAGAGGGAGAAGAATCGGGGATAGTCGCATTAGAAGGGGTGGGAGATGAGGAAATGTTGGATGGGCAAGGAGGCATGGCTGAGTCAAATAGGAATCCTAACTTAATGAAGTGGGGATTAAAGACCTCAGCCATGTGCTTCTTGTCAGTAACAACCACATCATCAACATTAAGGGACATGGGAAGCTGTGAGGAGCTAACCATTTTCCAGAACTTCTTGGCTTTCCGGATAGCCTGAGTGCACTTATTTCTCATTTGCCTGAACGATAGCCAGTCAGCCTGAGTATGCGTGTGCTGAGCCTTTCGCCAAATGCAATTCTTGAGGCTGGAGTAACTCTGCACGATCACAGTCGAACCAGGGGCTGAACCAATTTTTTATTCTCATTTTCTTTATGGGGGCATGTTTGTTAATACCACTGAAAATATTTAAAAAATAAGGTCCAAGCGTCTTCGACAGAGGGAATCAAGCTGATTCTATACTATTTTACAGAGGCCAGTTCATGAAGGAAGGCTTGCTCATTAAAGTTCATTAGCAAGCGTCTATGACATATCAGGACAGGTCGTTTCACTGAGTAGCCATTACGAACACAGGCTGTAAAATCGTGATCACTAAGGTCGTTATAGAAAACACCAGACTGATACCTATCATGATTATTTGTGAAGATAACATCATGGAGAGTAGCCCTTTCTGTGTGTTTGCAGTCATATCTTGTGTAATTGGTAATAATCTGAGAAAGATTTAGGGAGTCCCATTGCTTTAGGACTTGGTCAAGTGGTTTAAGTATGTCCCAGTTTAGGTAACCTAGCAGGACAATTTCAGACTTAGTGTAAGGGGCCAGGAGAGTGCTTCGGGCAGGTAGGGTACCTGCCCGAAGCTCTGATGGAGGACAAAGCTCTGATGTGCTGATGGAGGACAATAGCACCCAGCAACATTCAGCAAAGAGCTATTTGAAAGTTTAATGCTTCAAACCAGCAAATCAAATTGTTTGGGGACAGACTTGGTGGAGACAACCGAGCACTGAAGGTGATCCTTGGTAAAGATTGCTAGTCACCCACCTGTGGAAGATCTGTATTTCCGAAAAAGGTTCTAACCAGAAAGATTAACATCAGTTTTCAAAACAGTCTTCCATAACTACGTCTCAGTAATGACCAACACATCTGGATTAGAGCAGTGAACCCACTCTGTCAATTGATCCATTTTAGGTAATACGTTTCTGGTGTTAACGTGCAGAAATCAGTGAAACAGATATCAGAGCACAAGTCAAAATTGGGGCTAGTGACAGTAGATAGGCCAGGGTGTACTTGCACATTTCCAGATATCATCAACAGTTATACAACCAAGGCACGGCATCTCACGACAGTGAGAGCTCTGCGGTGCTGATTTATGACATCTGAATGTGCATCAGATGGCAACAAGATCATATTGTACAGCAATTTCATCAGGTAACAAGCCGGCGAGAGGTGGTTAGAATAGGATGGGAGGCCAAAAGTCTGTGTAACCAATAGAGAGTCAGAGTTCCGAGTGTGGGAACAAACATAGTCTGTCCCACGCTTGGTTAAGAAAGTTTGTAGTCAACAAAGTATGCAGGAGTCATGAGGCAAATAGCAAAATAGCAAACTGCACAAGAAAATGTATTAATATATAATGACTTGGGGCTCACCATCGTAAGTTCAGAGTCACTCGCCCCAACAGTGCCTGTGTGCTGGAGGYGAGCGAAAGCTCGGGAGAGAGGTAGAGGGGGTGGGGGGACCTACAGGGAGAGACAGTCCAGGGCAGACGATGAACAGATTGCCAGGTGGAATCCAAGCAGCAGTGCAGCAGGCAACAGGAGTAGGTGTCACACCCACTTTGGAGAARCTTTTATTTCTGGAGGCAGATTTATTGTAGAAAATGCCAGTGAATGGTCTTTGAACAGCATGAGGGTTCTTCAGAGAACGCTTTAAAGACTACTGCCACTTATGGGCCCAAAGGCCTCGACACCTTTTACGTCACACATTGGTGCTAATTGAATTTGCATCTGGTCTGTCCTTGCAATCCTGAGAGCCTTAACCTGTCTAGCCCCAGGGTTCCGCTAGCGGAACTCCTCTCACATTCCACTGAAAAGGCAGAGCGCGAAATTCAAAAAATATTTTTGAGAAATATTTAACTTTCACACAGTTAGGGCTGCAAGCCCGAGGTCGGTACACTTATGACAACATCCAGCTCAAGTGCAGGGCGCGAAATTCAAAATCTATTTTTTTTWWATATTTAACTTTCACACATTAACAAGTCCAATACAGCATTTGAAAGATAAACATCTTGTGAATCCAGCCAACATGTCCGATTTTTAAAATGTTTTACAGCGAAAACACCACGTATATTTATGTTAGCTCACCACCAAATACAAAAAAGCACAGACATTTTTCACAGCACAGGTAGCATGCACAAAACCAACCAAACTAACCAAGAACCAACCAAACTAACCAAGAAACAACTTCATCAGATGACAGTCTTATAACATGTTACACAATAAATCTATGTTTTGTTCGAAAAATGTGCATATTTAGAGCTGAAATCCGTGGTTATACATTCTGAAAACTTAGCATCTTTTTCCCAGAATGTCCGCATATTTTTCTGACACTCACCTATTCTGACCAAATAACTATTCATAAACTTTACTAAAAAATACATGTTGTATAGGAAATGATAGATACACTAGTTCTTAATGCAATTGCCGTGTTAGAATTCTAAAAAGAACTTCATTACGACATGCAGCTTACGTTATTGCGAGAGAGCGCCCAAAATCTGGGTGCAAACTAAAAGTAAACATGTTCGACAGATATATGAAATAACATCATAAATGGGTCCTACTTTTGATGATCTTCCATCAGAATGTTGTACAAGGGGTCCTTTGTCCAGAACAATCGTTGTTTGGTTTTAGAATGGCATTTTTCCCTCTCAAATGAGCAAGCAAAACTAGCCAAGTGGCGCTAAGCTCTCCTTCGTCACCAAACGCAAAGAACGCAACACGCCTAAACTCCCGAAAAAATTTCAATAATCTAATATAACTATATTGAAAAAACATACTTTACGATGATATTTTCACATTTATCAAATAAAATCAAAGCCGGAGATATAAGACGTCTATAACGAAAGCTTTTCAGAAGCCAATACTGGTGACCTTTATGCGCTTCCTGAACAAAGGAATTCTGGGGTCATGTCATTCCAAGCTCTATCTTTTGACCATAGAAATACCTAGAAACCCCATTTCACCTCTCACAGCCTCTTGACATCTAGTGGAAGGCGTATGAAGTGCATGTATACTAATAGATATCAAACACATTTATAGGCAGGCCCTGGAACAGAGCCTCGAATTCAGATTTTTCACTTTCTGACAGGAAGTTTGCTGCAAAATGAGTTCTGTTTTACTCACAGATATAATTCAAACGGTTTTAGAAACTTGAGAGTGTTTTCTATCCAATAGTAATAATAATTTGCATATTGTACGAGCAAGAATAGAGTACGAGGCCGTTTCAATTGGGCACGATTTTTCCCCAAAGTGAAAATAGCGCCCTCTATCCTCAACAGTTACTCAGCATTCAGTCCCCATAAAGTCAAATATATATCAGTATCAATATATCAGTCGTGACCAAAAGTTTTGAGAGTGACACAAATATTAATTTTCACAAAGTTTGCTGCTTCAGTGTCTTTAGATATTTTTGGCAGATGTTGCTATGGATTACTGAAGTACAATTACAAGCATTTCATAAGTGTCAAAGGCTTTTATTGACAATTACATGAAGTTGATGCAAAGAGTCAATATTTGCAGTGTTGACTCTTCTTGTTCAAGACCTCTGCAATCCGCCCTGGCATACTGTCAATTAACTTCTGGGCCACATCCTGACTGATGGCAGCCCATTCTTGCATAATAAATGCTTGGAGTTTCTCAGAATTTGTGGGGTTTTTGTTTGTCCACCCGCCTCTTGAGGATTGACCGCAAGTTCTCAATGGGATTAAGGTCTGGGGAGTTTCCTGGCCATGGACCCAAAATATCGTTGTTTTGTTCCCCGAGCCACTTAGTTATCACTTTTATTTTTTGGCAAGGTGCTCCATCATGCTGGAAAAGGCATTGTTCGTCACCAAACTGTTCCTGGATGGTTGAGAGAAGTTGCTCTCGGAGGATATGTTGGTACCATTCTTTATTCATGGCTGTGTTCTTAGGCAAAAATTGTGAGTGAGCCCACTCCCTTGGCTGAGAAGCAACCCCACGCATTAATGGTCTCAGGATGCTTTACTGTTGGCATGACACAGGACTGATGGTAGCGCTCACCTTGTCTTCTCCGGACAAGCTTGTTTCCGGATGCCCCAAACAATCGGAAAGGGGATTCATCAGAGAAAATGACTTTACCCCAGTCCTCACTAGTCCAATCCCTGTAACTTTTGCAGAATATCAGTCTGTCCCTGATGATTTTCCTGGAGAGAAGTGGCTTCTTTGCTGCCCTTCTTGACACCAGGCCATCCTCAAAGTCTTCGCCTCACTCTGCGTGCAGATGCACTCACACCTGCCTGCTGCCATTCCTGAGCAAGCTCTGTACTGGTGGTGCCCCGATCCCGCAGCTGAATCAACTTTAGGAGACGGTCCTGGCGCTTGCTAGACTTTCTTGGGCGCCCTGAAGCC
>NW_019943724.1:45950-51137 GCF_002910315.2 Salvelinus sp. IW2-2015 | reverse complement strand
CTTCGCCTCACTGTGCGTGCAGATGCACTCCTGTTGCCATTCATGAGCAAGCTCTGTACTGGTGGTGTCCCGATCCCGCAGCTCAGTCAACTTTAGGAGACAGTCCTGGCGCTTGCTGGACTTTTTTGGGTGCCTTCTTCACAACAATTGAACCGCTCTCCTTGAAGTTCTTGATGATCCGATAAATGGTTAATTTAGGTGTGATCTTACTGGCAGCAATATCCTTGCCTGTGAAGCCCTTTCTGTGCAAAGCAAAAGCAAAGCAATGATGATGGCACATGTTTCCTGACAGGTAACCATGGTTGACAGAGGAAGAAAAATTATTCCAAGCACCACCCTCCTTTTGAAGCTTCCAGTCTGTTATTCGAACWCAATCAGCATGACAGAGTGATCTCCAGCGCTGTCCTCGTCAACACTGACACCTGTGTTAACGAGAGAATCACTGACATGATGTCAGCTGGTCCTTTTGTGGCAGGGATGAAATGCTGTGGAAATGTTTTTGGGGATTCAGTTCATTTGCATGGCAAGAGGGACTGTGCAATTAATTGCAATTCATCTGATCGCTCTTCATAACATTCTGGAGTATATGCAAATTGCCATCATATACTACTGAGGCAGCAGACTTTGTGAAAATGTATATTTGTGTCATTCTCAAAACTTTTGGCCACAACTGTACTTTATTATTTTATTATTTTAATTTGTTAAAAAAAAAAAATTGATCTGGAGTGAAGGCCATGCTGTGGAGGGTAGCATCCTGCATATTTACCTGCCGAAAAATCAAGGTTTATTTTACTCCAAATCTATCCATTTGTAAAAAAACACGTTAAAGAAGTTGAGAGCTCACATGCAGCTGTGTCTCTCTCTCTCTCTCTGAGGCGGGCGTTTACCTTCATTACCCAGAGATAGTTCATATATTTAGATCAAATTCATTGTCGGGAACAGCGATGATAGGTTTAAAAAGCTTTATAGATTTATAGGTTTTTACAGATTTCTTTAGGCATGTGGTTGTCCTGATCATTACTTTGCCAGTGGTTGTCCTGATCATTGATATTACGCTTTTGCCAGTGTTGTCCTGATCGTGTTTTTCCAGTGGTTGTCCTGATCATTGTTTTGCTAGTGGTTGTCACTAATTGTTGTTTTTCCAGTGGTTGTCTGATCATTAATTGCCAGTTATTGTCCTGATCATTGATGTTCCAGTGATTGTCCTGATCATTGATGTCCTAGTGATGTCTGACATTGTGTTTCCAGTGGTTGTCCTGATCATTGTGTTTCCAGTGGTTGTCCTGATCATTAATTTGCCAGAGGTTGCCTGATCATTGTTTTTCCAGTGGTTGTCCTAGTACTTATTTTTCCAGTGTTTGTCCTGATCACAGTTTTGCCAGTGGTTGTCCTGATCATTGTTTTTCCAGTAGTTGTCCTGATCACTGTTTTGCCAGTGGTTGTCCTTATCATTATTTTCCAGTGGTTGTTCTAGTCATTATTTTTCCAGTAGTTGTCCTGATCATTGTTTTGCCAGTGGTTGTCCTGATCATTGGTTTTCCAGTAGTTGTCCTGATCATTGTTTTTCCAGTAGTTGTCCTGATCATTGTTTTCCAGTGGTTGTCCTGATCATTGCTTTTTCAGTGGTTGTCCTGATCATTGTTTTTTCCAGTGGTATTCTTGGTCATTATTTTTCCAGTGGTTGTCCTGATCATTAATTTGCCAGTTATTGTTCTGATCATTGTTTTTCCAGTAGTTGTCCTGATCATTGTTTTTCCAATGGTTTTCCTGATATTTTTATTTTCCAGTCGGTGTCCTAATCATTAACTTGCCAGTGCTTGTCCTGATCAATGTTTTTCCAATTGGTTGTCCTGATCATTGTTTTTCCAGTTGTTTTCCTGGTCATTTTTTCCCAGTGCTTGTCCTGATCAATGTTTTCCAGTGTTTGTCCTGATCATTCTTTTGCCAGTGGTTGTCCTGATCTTAATTTGCCAATGGTCGTCCTGATCATTGTTTTGCCAGCGGTGTCCTGATTATAGTTTTTTCCCGTAGTTGTCCTGATCATTGTTTTTCAAGTGGTTGTCTCGATCATTAATTTGCCAGTGGTTGTTCTGATTATTGTTTTTCCATTGGTTGTCCTGATCATTCTGATCATTGTTTTTCCAGTGGTTGTCCTGATCATTGTTTTTCCAGTGGTTGTCCTGATCATTGCTTTTCCAGTGGTTGTCCTGATCATTGTTTTTCCATGGTTGTCCTGATCATTGTTTTTCATTGGTTGTCCTGATCATTCTGATCATTGTTTTTCCAGTGGTTGTCCTGATCATTGTTTTTCCAGTGGTTGTCCTGATCATTGTTTTTCCAGTGGTTGTCCTGATCATTGTTTTTCAGTGGTTGTCCTGATAATTAATTTGCCCGTTTTTGTCCTGGTCATCGTTTTACCAGTGGTTGTCCTAGTCATTATTTTTTTCCAGTGGTTGTCCTGATCATTAATTTGCCAGAGGTTGCCCTGATCATTGTTTTTCCAGTGGTTGTCCTAGTACTTATTTTTCCAGTGTTTGTCCTGATCACAGTTTTGCCTGTGGTTGTCCTGATCATTTTTTTTCCAGTAGTTGTACTGATCACTGTTTTGCCAGTGGTTGTCCTGATCACTGTTTTGCCAGTGGTTGTCCTGATCATTATTTTTCCATTGGTTGTTCTAGTCATTATTTTTCCAGTAGTTGTCCTGATCATTGTTTTGCCAGTGGTTGTCCTGATCATTGGTTTTCCAGTAGTTGTCCTGATCATTGTTTTTCCAGTAGTTGTCCTGATCATTGTTTTTTCCAGTGGTTGTCCTGATCATTGTTGTTCTAGTGGTTGTCCTGATCATTTTTTTCTAGTGGTTGTCCTGATCATTAATTTGCAAGTGGGTGTCCTTGGTCATTATTTTCCAGTGGTTGTCCTGATCATTGCTTTTTCAGTGGTTGTCCTGATCATTGTTTTTCCAGTGGTGTCCTTGGTCATTATTTTTCCAGTGGTTGTCCTGATCATTGTTTTTCCAGTGGTTGTCCTGATCATTGTTTTTCCAGTGGTTGTCCTGATAATTAATTTGCCCGTTTTGTTCCTGGTCATCGTTTTACCAGTGGTTGTCCTAGTCATTAATTTTCCACTGGTTGTCCTAGTCATTATTTCCATGGTTGTCCTGATCATTAATTGCCAAGGTTGCCCTGATCATTGTTTTTCCAGTGGTTGTCCTAGTACTTATTTTTCCAGTGTTTGTCCTGATCACAGTTTTTCCAGTGGTTGTCCTGATCACTGTTTTTGCAGTGGTTGCCTGATCTTGATCATTATTTTTTTCCAGTGGTTGTTCTAGTCATTATTTTCCAGTAGTTGTCCTGATCATTGTTTTGCAGTGGTTGTCCTGATCATTGGTTTTCCAGTAGTTGTCCTGATCATGTTTCCAGTAGTGTTCCTGATCATTGTTTTTCCAGTGGTTGTCCTGATCATTGTTGTTCTAGTGGTTGTCCTGATCATTGTTTTTCTAGTGGTTGTCCTGATCATTAATTTGCAAGTGGTGTCCTTGTCATTGTTCCATGGTTGTCTAGTACTTATTTTTTCCAGTGTTTGTCCTGATCACAGTTTTGCCAGTGTTGTCCTGATCATTGTTTTTCCAGTAGTTGTACTGATCACTTGTTTTGCCAGTGGTTGTCCTGATCACTGTTTTGCCAGTGGTTGTCCTGATCATATTTTCCAGTGGTTGTTCTAGTCATTATTTTCCAGTAGTTGTCCTGATCATTGTTTTGCCAGTGGTTGTCCTGATCATGTTTTCCGTAGTTGTCCTGATCATTGTTTTTCCAGTAGTTGTCCTGATCATTGTTTTTCCAGTGGTTTGTCCTGATCATTGTTGTTCTAGTGGTTGTCCTGATCATTGTTTTTCTAGTGGTTGTCCTGATCATTAATTTGCAAGTGGGTGTCCTTGGTCATTATTTTTCAGTGGTTGTTCCTGATCATTGCGTTTTCAGTGGTTGTTGCCTGATCATGTTTTTCCAGTGTGTTCCTTGGTCATTATTTTTTCAGTGGTTGTCTCTGATCATTGTTTTTCCAGTGGTTGTCCTGATCATTGTTTTTTCCAGTGGTTGTCCTGATAATTAATTTGCCCGTTTTTGTCCTGGTCATCGTTTTACCAGTGTTGTCCTATCATAATTTTCCACTGGTTGTCCTAGTCAATTTTTCCAGTGGTTGTCCTGATCATTAATTTGCCAGAGGTTGCCCTGATCATTGTTTTCCAGTGTTGTCCTAGTACTTATTTTTTCCAGTGTTTGCCTGATCACAGTTTTGCCAGTGGTGTCCTGATCATTGTTTTTCCAGTAGTTGTATCTGATCACTGTTTTTGCCAGTGGTTGTCCTGATCACCTGTTTTGCCAGTGGTTGTCCTGATTATAGTTTTTTCCGTAGTTGTCCTGATCATTGTTTTTCAAGTGTTGTCTCGATCATTAATTTGCCAGTGTTGTTCTGATTATTGTTTTCCATTGGTTGTCCTGATCATCTTGATCATTGTTTTTCCAGTGGTTGTCCTGATCATTGTTTTTCCAATGGTTTTCCTGATATTTTATTTTCCAGTCGGTGTCCTAATCATTAACTTGCCAGTGCTTTTCCTGATCAATGTTTTTCCAAATTGTTGTCCTGATCATTGTTTTCCAGTTGTTTTCCTTGGTCATTTTTCCAGTGCTTGTCCTGATCAATGTTTTCCAGTGTTTGTCCTGATCATTCTTTTGCCAGTGGTTGTCCTGATCCTTAATTTGCCAATGGTCGTCCTGATCATTGTTTTGCCAGCGATGTCCTGATTATAGTTTTTTCCCGTAGTGTCCTGATCATTGTTTTCAAGTGGTTGTCTCTGATCATTAATTTGCCAGTGGTTGTTCTGATTATTGTTTTTCCATTGTTGTCCTGATTCATTCTGTCATTGTTTTTCCAGTGTTTGTCCTGATCATTGTTTTTCCAGTGGTTGTTCCTGATCATTGCTTTTCCAGTGTGTTGTCCTGATCATTGTTTTTCCATTGGTTGTCCCTGATCATTGTTTTCCATTGGTTGTCCTGATCATTCTGATCATTGTTTTTCCAGTGGTTGTCCTGATCATTGTTTTTTCCAGTGGTTGTCCTGATCATTGTTTTTCCGTAGGGTGTCTTCTGATTCGGATTGTTTTTTCCAGTGGTTGTCCTGATGAATTAATTT
>NW_019943724.1:39362-44631 GCF_002910315.2 Salvelinus sp. IW2-2015 | reverse complement strand
CAGTGGTTGTCCTAGTACTTATTTTTCCAGTGTTTGTCCTGATCACAGTTTTGCAGTGGTTGTCCTGATCATTGTTTTCCAGTAGTTGTACTGATCACTGTTGCCAGTGGTGTCCTGATCACTGTTTTGCCAGTGGTTGTCCTGATCATTATTTTTCCAGTGGTTGTTCTAGTCATTATTTTTCCAGTAGTTGTCCTGATCATTTTTTGCCAGTGGTTGTCCTGATCATTGGTTTCCAGTAGTTGTCCTGATCATTGTTTCCAGTAGTTGTCCTGATCATTGTTTTCCAGTGGTTGTCCTGATCATTGTTGTCTAGTGGTTGTCTGATCATTATTTGTCCAGGGTTGTCCTGATCATTGCTTTTTCAGTGTTGTCCTGATCATTGTTTTTCCAGTGGTATTCTGGTCATTATTTTCCAGTGGTTGTCCTGATCATTAATTTGCCAGTTATTGTTCTGATCATTGTTTTTCCAGTAGGTTCCTGATCATTGTTTTTCCAATGGTTTTCCTGATATTTTATTTTCCAGTCGGTGTCCTAATCATTAACTTGCCAGTGCTTGTCCGATCAATGTTTTTCCAATTGTTGTCCTGATCATTGTTTTTCCAGTTGTTTTCCTGGTCATTTTTCCAGTTGTTGTCCTGATCAATGTTTTTCCAGTGGTTGTCATGATCATTGTTTCCATTGGTTGTCCTGATCATTATTTTGCCAGTGCTTGTCCTGATCATGTTTTCCCGTGTTGTCCTGATCATTGTTTTGCCAGTGGTTGTCCTGATCCTTAATTTGCCAATGGTCGTCTTGATCATTGTTGCCAGCGGTTGTCCTGATTATAGTTTTTTCCCGTAGTTGTCCTGATCATTGTTTTCAAGTGTTGTCTCGATCATTAATTTGCCAGTGGTTGTTCTGATTATGTTTTTCCATTGTTGTCCTGATCAATCTGATCATTGTTTTTCCAGTGGTTGTCCTGATCATTGCTTTTCCAGTGGTTGTCCTGATCATTGTTTTTCCAGTGGTTGTCCTGATCATTAATTTGTCAGTGGTTGTCTTGATCATTGTTTTTCGATTGGTTGTCCTTATCTTTATTCTGCCGGTATGTGTGTTTAACTGGTGATAGCACTTTCTCTAGTTGGACAGAATAGGACGGATTTAATGTCCTCAAGTTCACGTCCCCTCCTGTTTCTCTAGTGTTCCGCTGCCTCGCTAAAGTGGTCCTTTGGAGGTCAGTTCGTAGGTAATGGCTCTTGCAACATAAGGATAGTGKGTTCATTTTCCAGGACAGCACATCAGTAAAACTTGATGCACGCTTGACTGATAGTTGCTTTCGATAAAAGTGTCTGCTAAATAGCCCAACACACAGTGAGAGAGTTTACATTGCCTATCACGTTTTAGGGAAGACCCAGATGCAGACAGTATCGAAGTAACAAAAGTGTATTACTAGAACAGGGGCAGGCAAAATGACAGGTCAAGGGCAGGCAGAGGTCAGTAATCCAGATCAGAGTCAAAAGGTACAGAACGGCAGGCAGTCTCAGGATCAGGGCAGGCAGAGGTCAATAATCCAGGGTGGTCTGACAAGGTACAGAATGGCAGGCAGGCTCAGGGTCAGGGTAGGCAGAATGGTCAAAACCAGGAACACTAGAAAACGGGAACTATAGAAAAGACAGGAGCAAGGGGAAAACCGCTGGTAGGGTTGACAGACAAAACGACCTGGCAACAGACAAACAGAGAACACAGGTATAAATACACTGGGGATAATGGGGTAGATGGGCGACATCTGGAGGRGGGTGGAGACAAGCACAAAGACAGGTGAAACAGATTAGGGTGTGACATTGCCACAAGAAAAGGGCAACCAGGGAAGAACAAACCCAATTGTAAATACCACCCATATTTGAGTTGATTTATTTTCCCTTTTTTACTTATAGTTTTGCAATGTCTTTATTATTTTGGAACTTTTCTGAGTGTAATGTTTACTGTTCATTTGAATTGTTTATTTCACTTTTGTTTATTATCTACTTCACTTGCTTTGCCAATATTAACATACTGTATGTTTCCCATGCCAATAAAGCCCTTAAATTGAATTGAAATTGAATTTGAATTCAATTGAATTGACAGAGTGAGAGAAAGAGAGAGTAATGGAGGTGCACTGGAGAATGCAGAAGACAGAACAAAGAAAACAGAAAGATTAGAGGGACAACCTGTGACTAACAGGGTGCTTATATTGTCCTGTCAGAATGATACACATCAAAGTGTTTGTGTGTCAGGAGTGGGGGTGGGAGCTTTATCGTTTTAGAATCCTGACACGGCACGTCCATGTCGCATGGTCTGGCAGTGGCTGCCAATGTTTCCTGGGTAGTTTGAGAGCATAGTGACACAACAGCCACAGCCACGAATCGTCACCCGCAATGTCTTATCTACACATACAAAACATATATACACACACCCCTCCGCCTACTGTATTATTCCACTACAAAGTACCACAAAGCTATTTTTCTCCTCCCAGCATTGTAATAMGGTCTACTGCAACACACATCAACTAAAGGAGAGAAATAACTAGGGACTAATGGAGGGAGGGAGGGGTAGGACAAAACAGGAGAGACTGTTAAGGTCTACTGCATCAAACAAAAAACAAAAAAATAAAGGAGAGAAAGAATGATGGAGGGAGGGAGGGAGGCTGGCAGGCAGGGAGAGAGGGAGAGAGGGAAGGAGGGAGAACACAGAACAAGACTACCTGAATAGGAAAATACTTTGTACTACCATTCACAGGAGATGACTGATCAAGTCTAAAGACAGTGAACGAGGAGGTAAGGGGAAGGAGGGAAGGAGGGAACAGGAGTAAGATAACATGAAGAAAAGAGAGGAAAACAGGAGAATGTTTAATAAAAAATAAAAAATGTGTCATAAAGGAGATGATATGAGGGAACACACACACACACGAACGGCCATGTAAACCCCCATATATTGTGCTGCCAACATGCTTACAAATACCCTCAGTTCATARAGTACTTTAAACGAATTGTGTGAGATTTCTTCTACTTACCCAGCGTCAGAGGGTCTCATGAATTGATTGCATTTATTAGGATCCCCATTAGCCGAAGCCAATTTGTGAWTGACAGCTAGTCTTCTGGTGGTCATACACATAAAGACATAACAGACAAAATACTTTACAATTTGTAAATACTTTACAATTTACAAACAGTACATGTCATGGATACCATTAACAAAGATGATTATATACAAAAATGACCAAGTGATGATGCAGTCAAGATGCTCTCAATGTTGCAGCTGTCGAATATTTTTAGGATTTCAGGGCTAGCTRACGTTGAGGGAGAGGTTGTTGTTCTGGCACCACACTATCAGGTCGCTGACCTCCTCCCTATAGGCTGTCTCATCGTCGTCGGTGGCCAGGCCTCCACTGTCATGTCGGTGGTGTCGTGCGTGTCCACACAGTCGTGTGTGAACAGGGAGTACAGAAGAAGACTGAGCACGCACCCCTCAGGGGCCCCCGGGTTGAGGGTCAGTGTGGCGGATGTGTTCTTGCCTGAGGTGTTCATTCCCAGGGTCCTTGGCTTAGTGATGAGATTGGACGGCCCTATGGTGGTGAACGCTGATCTGTAGTCAATGAACAGCATTTTCACGTTGGTGGGAAAAGCAGTGTGGAGTGACTMATAGATTGCGTCATCTGTGGATCTGTTGGGGTGGTATGTGAATTGGAGTGGGTCCAGGGTGTCTGGGATGATGGTGTTGATGTGAGTCATGACCAGCCTTTCATGGCTACAGATGTGAGTGTTACGGTGCGATAGTCATTTAGGCAGATTAYCTTGGCGTTCTTGGRCACAGGGACTATGGTGGTCTGCTTGAAACATGTACATATTACAGACTGCGTCAGGAAGGAGGTTAGGGAAGAGGTTAAAAATGTCAGTGAAGACATTTGCCAGCTGGTCAGCGCATGGTCTGAATATGTGTCCTGGTAATYCGTTTGGCCTTGTGACTGTTAACCTGTTTAAAGGTCTTACTCACATCGGATACGGAGAGCATGATCACAAAGTCATCCCAAACAGCTGGTGCTCTAATGCATGGCTCATTATTGCTAACCTCGAAGCGAGCATAGAAGCCATTTATCTCATCTGGTAGGTGCACGTCACTGGGCAGCTCGAGGCTGGGTTTCCCTTTGTAATCTGTGAAAGTTTGCAAGCCTTGCCACATCCAACGAGTGTCAGAGCCGGTGTAGTAGGTTTTTTTGTCCTGTATCTTAGTCCTGTATTGACAATTTGTATGTCTCTGCATACAATTTGAAGGAAGTTGAAGGTAGTTTTGTGACTGATTACTAACTAGCGTAATAACTGGAAGTCTATCGGAATGCTAGCTGATCCCATAGACTTTCAGTCATTGTGCAGATGTTTATCAATGTTAGTACAAATATGTATCTATGGTTGGTACATATATTTATATATGTTGGTACAGATATTTTTATATGTTGGTACAGATATTTTTTGGTACAGATATTTATATATGTTGGTACATATATTTATGTATGTGTCACACCCTGGCCATAGAGAGGCTTTTATTCTCTATTTTGGTGAGGCTAGGGTGAGACTAGGGTGGGCATTCTAGTTTCTTTATTTCTATGTTTTCTGTTTCTATGTTTTGGCCGGGTATGGTTCTCAATCAGGGACAGCTGTCTATCGTTGTCTCTGATTGGGAATCATACTTAGGCAGCCTGTTTTTCCACCTTAGTTGTGGGTAGTTGACTTTGTTAGTGGCCTGTATAGCCCTAGTAAGCTTCACGTTTGTTTTTGTTGTATCTTGTTTTTGTTGGCGACATTCATAATAAAAAGAAATSTAGGCTCACCACGCTGCACCATGGTCCGGTCATTTCCACGAAGACAGCGATCGTGACAGTATGTTGGTACAGATATTTATATATGTTGGTACAGTGGAAATTGGTTTTCAAGTTGAGGACCTTGATTCTGCTTGTGGAGACTTCTGGTAATCAGAGTTATAGCTAACCGTAACTGTCAAGGCAGAGACCTAGGCTCTGTCTCCTTCCCCACTTCTCACCCTCTCCTCTTGTGTCTCTCTTCTCCCCTCTCTCTGTCTCTCTTTCTCCCCTGTCTTTAATGTCTCTCTCTCTCCCCTCCGTTTTATGTCCTCTCTCTTCCTCCCCCCCTTCCCGGCGCTCTGTCCAATTCCACATTTAAGGGTTTTATTATCACCATGGGAAACATATGTTTACATTGCCAAAGCAAGTGGAATGGATACATTAACAAAAAGTGAG
>NW_019943724.1:18200-37125 GCF_002910315.2 Salvelinus sp. IW2-2015 | reverse complement strand
GTATTTCCTCCTCTACCACCTCCCTGTTATCTTCATCTACACCTCCTGTCACTGATACTTCCATCCTACCACCTTCCCTGTTAATTTTCATCTCTACTACCACCTCACTGTATATTCTATCTACCACCCTCCCTGTATTATTCCTCTACCATCCCTGTCCATACTCATCCGTCCCTGTATATTCAATCTACCACCTCCCTGTATATTCATCTACCACCTCACTGAATTCCGATATATTCCTCTATCATCTCTCTCCCTGTATATTCATCTACCATCCCTGTATTTCACTGTCATCATTGTCATCTCTCCACCTCCCTGTATATTCCTCTTACAGCTCCCTGTATCTTCATCTACCACCTCCCTGTAATTCTCTGTAACCACCTCCCTGTATATCCTCTACCACCTCTCCATGTATATTCATCTACACACCTCCCTGTATACTCACTCTGACCACCTGCACCTCCTGTCTATCTCATCTCCTGTATATTCCTCTACCACCTCCCTGTATTTCCTCTACCACCTCCCTGTATATATCCTCTGACCACCTCCCTGTATATTCCTCGTACCACCTCCCTGTATATTCCTCTACCACCTCCCTGTATATCATCTACCACCTCCCTGTATATTATCTACCACCTCCCTGTATTCATCTACACACCTCCACTGAATATTCATCTACCACCTCCTGTATAATCCTTATACCACCTCCCTGAATATTTCATCTACCACTCCCTTGTATATATTCATCTACCACCTCCCTGTATATTCATCTACCACCTCCCTGAATATTCATCTACCACTCCCTGTGATTATCTCCATCTTCCACCTCCCTGTATATTCATTCTGACACCTCCCTGTATATTCACTCCACCTCCTGTATATCATCTACCAATCCCTGGTCATCTCACCTGTTATTTCTCTTACCATCTCACCTGTTATTATTCATCTACCATCTCACTGTATATTCAATCTACCACCTCCCTGTCATCTCACCTGTATCATCTCTACCACTCCTGTATATTCATCTACCACGTCCCTGTATTTCATCTACACTCCTGTATATCTCTACTCACATCCCTGATATTCCTCTACCACTCCTGTCACTCCTGTATATTCATCTTACCACCTCCCTGTATATTCCTCTACCACCTCCCTGTATATTCCTCTACCACCTCCCTTGTATATTCATCTACCACCCTCCCTGTGATATTCCCTCTACCACCTCCCTGATTATATCATCTACCACCTCCCTGTATATTTCCTCTACACCTCCCTGTATATTCTCTACCACCTCCTGTATATTTACTCTACCAACCTCCCTGTATATTCATCTCTACCACCTCCCTTATATTCACTACCATCCTCCCTGATATTCATCTACCACTCCTGTATATTCATCTACCACCTCCTGTATATTCCTCTACCACCTCCCTGTATATTCATCTACCACCCTCCTGTATATTTATCTATTCCTATTCTACCACCTCCCTGTAATTTCATCTACCACCTCCCTGTATATTCATCTACACCCTCCCTGTATATTTCAACATTCTACCACCTCCCTGTATATCATCTACCACCTCCCTGTATATTCCTCTACCACCTCCCTTCCTGTAATATTCATCTACCACCTCCCTGATCTTCATCTCCACTCCTGTATCATCTCATCGTATATATTCTACCACACCTCCCTGTATATTCATCTACCACCGTCCTGTATATTCCTCTACCACTCCCTGTATATTCCTCTTTACCACCCCTCCCTGTTCATCTCACCTGTTATATTCATCTACCACCCCCCTCTCCCTGTATATTCATCTACCACCTCACTGAATATCAGTCCTCTACCACCCTCCCTGATATTCATCTACCACCTCCCTGTATATTCATCTACCACACTACCCCTCGTACTTTATTCATCACCCAGTACTTCACCCTCCCTGTATATTCTTCTACGACCTACATACCCCACTCCCACTATCCCTCCCTGTATATTCTTACCTAACCACCTGCCCCGTGCAGACATCCCAATCTCAGCCAATGCCCTCATACTCACGATACTTCCTCTAGACCACAAACACACTGCTCCATATTCCCACCACCACTACTATGCACACCCCCCGTCATCACGTATCATTCGAACGTCTACACATACGTCATCCACCCTCATATTCATCTCCAAAACTCCAACGCATCCCCTATATTAATACCACCCCCGAAACTCACACAACCCCTGTATTCCCATACCAACTCCGTCACCACCGATATCATCTTACCAACCTACCCCGAATTCGCCAACCACCCTGTATAAAACCTCTACCACCTAACCCGAATTCACCACCACCTCCTGATATTCCCTACCACCTCCCTTATACTCTAACCTCCCTTACCCATACTCACACATTAAACCTCTAAACACACCAACTCCCTCGAACTCAACACCTCCCGTCAATCCACACAGCCTCAACGCACATTCAACAACCGAATATATCATCACATCCTGTACTATAACAACTCCCTAATCTCCCACCCTAACATCACCCCTCCCTGATATCAATTACTCTAAACACAACCCTTAATCACTACCATTCGATATTCTCTCCACTCCCGTTATAACCACACTATCATCCTAACTCCCGTATACCCTAACAGCTCCCGTATCATCTACCATCCCGCATCACACTGTAATCACTCATAACCCACCCCCGTAATTCACCCCAACCTCACTGTTCCTCACCACCTCCCGCTATATCCTACTACCACCTCTCCTGCCTACCCACGCTCTCACCTATAATATCCCCCTACCACATCCTGAACATCACCACCCATCACGACAATCCCCTACCTCACATTCATCTCCACCTCCCTGGTATATTCATCCACTCCTGTTTATCATCTACCACCCTCCCTTATTTGTATATTTCCTCGACCACCCCTTCTTGCCCTGAACTCCCTTTTTCATCTACCACCTCCCTGAATATTCCTCTTCCACCTCCCTGTTATTCATCTACCACCTCTCCTGATATTCCTCTACCACCTCCCTGTATATTCATCTACCACTCCCTGTATATTCCTCTACCACCTCCCTGTAATATTTTTTCATCTACCACCTCCCGATTACTTCATTCTACCACCTCCCTGAATATTCCTCTACCACCTCCCTGTATATTCCTCTACCACCTCCCTGTATAATTCACTCTACCACCTCCCTGTATATTCCTCTACCACCTCCCTGTTATTCCTCTACCACCTCCCTGATATTCCTCTACCACCTCCCGTATATTCCTCTACCACCTCCCTGAATATTCCTCTACCCACCCCTGTATATTCATCTACCACCTCCCTGAATATTCCCTCTACCACCTCCCTGTATATTCATCTACCACCTCCCTGTTATATTCATCTACCACCTCCCTGAATATTCATCTACCCACCTCCCTGTATATGTCATCTACCACCTCCCTGTCATCTCACCTGTATTTTCCTCTACCACCTCCCTGAATATTCATCTACCACCTCCCTGTTATATTCATCTACCACCTCCCTGTAATCTCACCTGTATTTTCCTTTACCACCTCCCTGAATATTCATCTACCACCTCCCTGAATATTCATCTACCACCTCCCTGTATATTCATCACCACCTCCCTGTCATCTCACCTGTATATTCCTCTACCATCTCCCTGTATATTCATCTACCACCTCCCTGAATATTCATCTACCACCTCCCTGTATATCATCTACCACCTCCCTGTCATCTCACCTGTATATTCCTCTACCATCTCACTGTATATTCATCTACCACCTCCCTGTCATCTCACCTGTATATTCATCTACCACCTCCCTGTCATCTCACCTGTGTATTCCTCTACATCGCACTGTATATTCATCTACCACCTCCCTGTATATTCCTCTACCACCTCCCTGTATATTCATCTACCACCTCCCTGTCATCTCACCTGTATATTCCTCTGCCACCTCCCTGTCATCTCAACTGTATATTCCTCTACTTTATCTTCTATTGTCTCTGGTTATCTCATCTCAGGTTTTCTTGGTTTACTATCCCTCTTTTCTCCACCCCCTACTCTCTCTCTTGCTTCCTCTTCCCACCCTCCCTCCATCCCTCTTCATTGTCACTGTCCCTCCTTCTCTGCCACCCTCCCTCCCTGTCCCCCCTACCTCCCACTCCATTTCTCCCTCCCTCCTTCTCTTGCCTCCCTCCCTCCCTGCCTTGATCACTCCCTCTCACGCCCTCTCTCTCCGGTACATGTTCTTTCCTCTAGTTCCATTATGATGTCTTCAACTCTGTCTCCTTGACCCATGTGCCGTGCTGTCAATGCCAGTTTTTTTTATGAGGCCTGTGCGCACACGCACACACACACACACACACACACACACACACACACACACACACACACACACACACACACACACACACACACACACACACACCACACACACACACAGAGAGAGAACAAGTTAAAAAGAGAGAGAGGGAGGAGAGAGAGGGAGGAGAGAGGGAGAAGAGAGATACAGAGAGAGGGGGAGAAGAGAGACAGAGAGAGAGGTGGAGAAGAGAGGCAGAGAGAGGGTGAGAAGTGAGACAGAGAGAGAGGGGGATAAGATAGATGAAAAAGGAGGAGCAGAAAGAAAGATAGTGAGAGAGAAATCGAGAGAGACGTAGAGGGACGGCAGAAAGAGATTACTTTAGCGTCTTGCAGGAAGAACACTGTCCGCTATACCCATTCGCTAACATAAACCCCTCTAGTGTGACTTCACTAACAGTGAGATAACTGAGCATGCCCCCATCCACATCGACGGGGCCGCAGTGTAGAGGGTCAAAACCTTCAAGTTCCTCGACGTGCACATCTGTGACAACCTCAAATGCTCCACCCACACAGACAGCGTGGTGAAGAAAGCACAACGTGGCCTCTTTTGAAAAAATGATGCTTGGCCCCTAAGACGCTTACAAACTTTTACAGATGCACCATTGAGAGCATTCTATCAGGCTATATCGCCGTCTGGTACGGCATTTACACCGTCCGCAACCGAAGGGCTCTCCAGAGGGTGGTGTGGTCAGCCTGTTCACCCCTATACCATCTAGAAGGCCGAGACAGTACAGGTTCATTAAAGCTGGGACCGAGAGGCTGAAAAACAGCTTCTATCTCCAGGCCATCAGACTATTAAACAGTCACCACTAGCTTCAGTCACTGTTCTAGCCGGCTACCACCTGGTACACTACCCTGCACCTTAGAGAGTGCTGCCCTATGTACATAGAGTCATTGAACACTGGTCACATGAATAATAAATACATACTGTTTTAACCACTTTATATGTATCTAGTCATGGCTCATCCAATACTGTATTACAATTTTTTTTCTATTCATATACGGTTCATATATATATATACAGTATATATATATATATATATATATATATATATATATATATATATATATATATATATATATATATATATATATATGTATTTATATACAATATTTAAGCAATAAAGCAAGAGGTGGTGTGGTATATGAACAATATACCAATGATAAGTGCTCTGCAATGCGGAGTGTGTGGATACAGCCCTTAGCCATTGTATATCGGCCATATACTACAAATCCTGACATGCCTTATTGCTATTATAAACTGGTTACCACCACATTAGAGCAGTACAAATAAATGTGTTGTTGCACCACATGGTATACGGTCTGTCAGCCAATCAGCATTCAGGGCTCGAACTTCCCACTTTAGAAATGTATTTATACAATTGCATTGTTGAATACTCCATTCTGAATGGCTAGAAGGGCATTCCAGAGCATGCATTATTTCCCTATAATGCACAATATATCAGCATGGTAGATTTCATTCTTACATGTTCTATGTTTGAGCTGCTTTTGAAAACAAAAGTTGAATTGAAAACATGAACGTTACTGCATTGTTGAATTCAGTTTCCTTTATAGACGAATAGTTTGTTTTGTTACCAAGGCAACTACTGTAACTATCTACTAAACTTTCTTGCTACTTAAATGGATGTTGAAGATATTTGTAGAAACGCAGACACTGTTGGAGTTAGAAACACAGACACTGTTGGAGTTAGAAACACAGACACTGTTGGAGTTAGAAACACAGACACTGTTGGAGTTAGAAAACACAAGACACTGTTTGGAGTTAGAAAACACAGAACTGTTGGAGTTAGAAACACAGACCACTGTTGGAGTTAGGAAACAGCTTATTACACAGTTGGAGTTAGAAACACAGACACTGTTGGAGTTAGAAACACAGACACTGTTGGAGTTAGAAACACAGACATGTTGGAGTTAGAAACACAGATCACTGTTGGAGTTAGAAACACAGATACTGTTGGAGTTAGAAACACAGACACTGTTGGAGTTAGAAACACAGACACTGTGGGAGGTAGAAACACAGATACTGTTGGAGTTAGAAACACAGATATGTTGGAGCTAGAAACACAGACACTGTTGGAGTTAGAAAACACAGGACATGTTGGAGTTAGAAACACAGACACTGTTGGAGTTAGAAACACAGACACTGTTTGGAGTTGAAACACATGACACTGTTGGAGTTAGAAACACAGACACTGTTGGAGTTAGAACACAGATACTGTTGGAGTTAGAAAGCAGCACTGGTGGAGTTTAGAAACGCAGACACTGTTGGAGTTAGAAACACAGACACTGTTGGAGTTAGAACACAGACACTGTGGAGTTAGAAACACAGACATGTTGGAGTTAGAAACACAGACACGTTGGAGTTAGAAACACAGACACTGTTGGAGTTAGAAACACAGACACTGTTGGAGTTAGAACACAGACACTGTTGGAGTTAGAAACACACAGACATGTTGGAGTTAGAAACACAGACACTGTGGAGTTAGAAACACAGACACTGTTGGAGTTAGAAACACAGACACTGTTGGAGTTAGAAACACAGAACTGTGGAGTTAGAAACACACACTGTTGGAGTTAGAAACACAGACACTGTTGGAGTTAGAAACACAGACACTGTTGGAGTTAGAAACACAGACACTGTGGATAGAAACACAGACACTGTTGGAGTTAGAAACACAGATACTGTTGGAGTTAGAAACACAGATACTGTTGGAGTTAGAAACACAGACACTGTTGAGCTAGAAACACAGACACTGTTGGAAGTTGAAACACAGATACTGTTGGAGTAGAAACACAGATACTGTTGGAGCTAGAAACACAGACACTGTTGGAGTTAGAAACACAGACACTGTTTGGGTTAGAAACACAGACACTGTTGAGTTTAGAAACAACAGACACTGTTGGAGTGTAGAAACCACAACACTGTTGGAGTTATGAAACACAGACACTGTTGGAGTTAGAAACACAGAACTGTTGGAGTTAGAAACCAGACACTGTTGGAGTTAGAAACGCAGACACTGTTGGAGTTAGAAACACAGACACTGTTGGAGTTAGAAACACAGACACTGTTGGAGTTAGAAACACAGACACTGTGGAGTTAGAAACACAAGACACTGTTGAGTTAGAAACACAGACACTGTTGGAGTTAGAAACACAGACACTGTTGGAGTTAGAAACACAGACACTGTTGGAGTTAGAACACAGACACTGTTGGAGTTAGAAACACAGACACTGTTGGAGTTAGAAACACAGATACTGTTGGAGTTAGAAACACAGAACTGTTGGAGTTAGAAACACAGACACTGTTGAGTTAGAAACACAGTCACTGTTGGAGTTAGAAACACAGACACTGTTGGAGTAGAAACACATCACTGTTGGAGTTAGAAACACAGACACTGTTGGAGTTAGAAACACAGACATTTTGCTACACTGCGGATAACATCTGCAAATATGTGTACGTGACTATAACTTTGATGGTTGAACTTTGATAAATTGGCTAGAAAAGAACAGAGTGGTTGAATGTATAAAAAGCTCCAGAAGTTATTTAAGGTAATCACTGTTTTAGTTCTCTCGCCCAATCTCCCCTCACGAGAGAGCTGATAAGGATTTCATTAAAGGAGAAAACAACACAGCTCTCTGTTCCATTTCTTTAGTTCTGTCTCACTCACACCATTAGGGCTAGAGGAGGAGAGGAGAGGAGGAGGAGAGGAGAGGAGAGGAGAGGAGAGGAGAGGAGAGGAGAGGAGAGGAGAGGAGAGGAGAGAGAGGAGAGGAGGGAGAGGAAAGGAAAGGAAGGGAAGGAAAGGAAAGGAAAGGAAGGAACAGAGAGAAGAGGAGTGTTTTATATTATTTTGTATTATCAAATGAAATCCCTCCGTCTCTGACACCTCTGAATGATTATGGTAATGTATTCTGTATAAGCAACACCAAATGCCCATTCCCACATGTGGCTAATAATAATTCTGTTTATTAATACCAGCCATTCCCTCCATTAGACCGAGAATGAGTGAGGTCCGTAATGTGAAAACATGCTTCCTCTCTCTCTCTCTCTCTCTTCTCTCTCTCTCTCTTCTCTCTCTCTCTCCTTCTCTCTCTCTCTCTCTCTCTCTCTCTCTCTCTCTCTCTGCATGTCAAATGCAGGAGGGCTGAGTGTATTGAGTTTTAGACATTTGCATATTTATTGCCAAGGTAAACATACATAACGCTGCCAAGTAAACAATGCTCCCTCAAGTGTGCAAGGTGAGCCAGGATTGTGTGTGTGTATGCACAGGAGCGTGTACTGGTGTCCCAAATGGCACCCTATTCCCTATAAAGTGCATTACTATGGACCTTTGTCAAAAGTAGTGCACAACATAGGGAATATGGTGTGTTGGGACACGTTGTTTTTTAAACAAGCCTTCATTCAGGTAGACATTTTATATGATGTCTTATTCTCCTTCCAGTGGACTGTGAAATTACCGCTGTCACCATATCCCGTTTGAAGAGCTCATATTTGAAGATAGTAATTACAAGTCTCGCTATTTTCTGTATGGTAGGCCCCAAAACTGCCGTTCGCACAAACAGAGACATGTACCTAATCCAAAAATATACTTTGGATATGTCCCAAATGGGAACTCCATTTATAGTGCACTACCTTTGACTAGAGCCCTACTGGCCCCTGTCATTTAGGACACATTATTTTACAGCCCCATTAGATGTTAAATGGAACTTCTTTGTGTTCAAAATCAAAGTATGCGAAACGGAGGACGGAGGGCACTTTTCRAATGCATTCTCCGTTTGTACATATGGTGCTGTCAAAAAGTATTTCCCCCTTTCTATTTGTCTCTGTCTTTGCATATTTTTAATACTGAATGTTATCAGATCTTCAACCAAACCTAATATTAGATAAAGGGAATCTGAGTTATACTTATTTTATACTTATACTTATTTAATTTAATTAACTAAGTATGCAACACCGAATGCCCCTGAGTGAAAAAGTAATTGCCCGCTTACACTCAATACACTCACCTTTAGCAGCAATGACTGCAACCAAATGCTTCCACCACCATGCTTGACCATTGGTATGAGGTTCTTACTGTGGAATTCAGTGTTTGGTTTTTGCCATGGATATTGAGACCCATCTCATCCAAAAAGCACCTGGAAGCACCTGGATGATCATCAAGACTCTTAAAAAAATGTTCTGTGAACAGATGATTTAAAAAGTATAACTTTTTGGACAACATGGGTCCTATTATGCCTGGTGAAAACCAAACACTGCATTCCACAGTAAGAACCTCATACCAATGGTGATGCATGGTGGTGGTAGTGTGATGATTTGGAGATGCTTTGCTGCCTCTGTACCTGGATGACTTGCCTTTTCAGAAGGAACCATGAATTCTGCTCTGTATCAGAGAATTCTGCAGGAGAACGTCGGGCCATCCGTCTGTGAGCTGAAGCTGAAACGCTGCTGAGTCATGCAGCAAGACAATGATCCAGAACACACAATCAAGTCTACATGAAAATGGCTAAAAAACTACAAATTTGAAGTTTTGTAATGGCGAAGTCTGGAGCTAATCCCAGATGAGATGTTGTGGCAGGACTTGAAATGAGCAGTTCATGCTGGAAAACCCACAAATGTCATTAAATTACAGCAGTTCTGCATGGAAGTGGGCTAGAATCCTCCACAGTGACGTGAGAGACTGATCAACAACTACAGAAAGCATTTGGTTGTGGTCATTGCAGCTAATGGTGGCACAACCACTTATTGAGTGTAAGCGGGTAATTACTATCTCATACAGGGGAATTGGGTGTTGTATAACTTTGGTTTTGGTTGAAGATCTGATAACATTCTTTATTTTTTGTATTTTGAAGCATGCATTGATGCAAGCTTCAACGGAAAGTATGCACAGAAATATGATGCAACCACATAAAAAATGACTCAAAATATATTGTAATCAATGTCGGACATTATTTGAGCTGAAGTGAGAGAAAATAAACTCTGACTTCGGAATTAAATGTTGCCCATTCACATCTCATATGTTGCCTGACTACAATATTTTATMTTGATACGTTAATAAATACATGCTGTGTTAAGTTTGGCATGGTTACCTGCCTACAATACCCACTGTAGTGTGTGTAGGTAGCAAGCCCATAGTAAGTCAATAGGGCTAACTGGCTAGCTACTACTGTTAGCTAGCCAGATAGCCACGAAGAATTGGTAGCTAGCTAGCTAACCACAAAAAATGTACATCTACCTTGCTTAACATTAGTTTTAGGTCATTTTTGACTGTTGAACTATCTGGGTTAGCTACATTATTACAATTCACATATAGCTAGCTGATAGATATGAAGTAAAACGTTTGCTTCCTGCATGCTAACATTATAAAATGCTTCCATTAGCTGAGCCAGCCATGCTGTGTGCTGGAGCTTTGGCCTGTCATGGCCAGAGCAAATCAAAGCCCACTTACCAAACATTAATTCATAAGATGGCTCAATAGGCTTTTTATATTTAGTGTGTGTGTGTGTGTGTGTGTGTGTGGTGTGTGTGGTGGTGTGTGTGTGTTGTGTGTTGTGTGTTGTGTGTGTGTGTGTGTGTGTGTGTGTGGTGTGTGTGTGTGTGTGTGTGGGTGTGTTTGCGTACGTGTGTGGGTGCGTGCAAACTTAGATCACAAGGCCACACTGATGTGATGTAATCTCTATATCATGTGGTATTTATAATCTCATGGGTAATCTCTATATGATGGGTAATCACTATATATGAATCATCTCTATTTGAGTAATCTCTATATCATGGGTAATTGTAATTGGATTTCATTTAATTCTTTTTTCAAAGGCTTGATGTTGGTTAAACCTTAATCTATCCGGGAAAAGAGAATGGAGAGTGTAAATTAATGATTTGCTCTCTCTGGCTTCCCTAACACACACACACCACACCACACACACACACACACACACACACACACACACACACACACACACACACACACACCACACAAACCAACCACCACACACACACAACACAACCACTACATCCACCACACAGTGTTTTCACACACCACACAGCACGTTACAACATCAACACAAGTAACTTAATCCACCCCAGACACACTTGTCTTATTTGTAGAGGCAGTAAAATCATACATTCAAATACATAATCATTAGCAGCCAATTAAATTGGGTGAGGTAAAGAGGGGAAGGGGGAGGGAAGGGTAGAGGAGGTATTTTAGTTAGGATGTGTTAGTGGGTGAGGTTACAGCTCTGACTTATCAAGAACCCTCTAACGGGTAGAGGTTAAAGGAGACAGGAAGAGGTTAAAGGAGACAGGAAGAGGTTAAAGGAGACAGGAAGGGGCTAAAGGAGACAGGAAGGGGCTCTAGATCGCTGAGAAAAGAGAGGCTGTTTAGACAGCTGTATGGGGAAGGTCAAAGTTGGCTATCCTAATGGAACCCTATTCACTATACAGTGCACTATGTAGGGAATGGAGTGCCATTTGGGAAGCAAACCTAGAGGGATGTATAAAACATATTATAAACTGTTTGGTTCAAGCCCTGAATGCTGATTGGCTGACAGCCGTGGTTTATCAGACTGTTTGACACGGGTATGACAAAACATGTATTTTTACTGCTCTTATTACATTGGTAACCAGTTTATAATAGCAATACGCCACCTTGGTGGTTTATGGTATATGGCCAATATACCATGGCGAAGGGCTTTATCCAGGCATTGTGTCGTGCTTAAGAACATCCCTTAGCCGTGATATATATATATATATATATATATATATATATACCACACCTCCTCTGGTCTTATTGCTTAATTATACTGGAACACTTACTGGAGCTGAATGGACTGGAAATAGCAAGATGAATATATTCCAAAGTCAGCTGGTTAAAGTAGCACTTTGTCTCTTGCATCTAATACAATATTCACCTATTTCTACACTTGGAATGCTTGGCAACGGACATAAGAATAATCCTCCATACACACTTAATGTATGAGTTGCCTCTAAACATTCTACCAAAAAGGATATCAATGACCTAGTGATCTGGCCAAAACCATCCTATGAACAGAAACCCAGTGGGGAGAGAGCGTTGCCAGAKTGTGTCAAGGACGGCTGGCCTTCTCCATGGCTTCCGTTGTCAGCTTTGGCAGTCACGAACAGATGGAAGAGGAGACGTGTTTCAGACAAAATATACTGTTTTTGTTCCACAACTGTTACCTTGTTTCTTGTTTGATGGATGAATATGTGATGCTTCAGACCCATAACATTAAACCAGCACGTCAATGGGTCTGTCACCATCCAATGGCCCTGGGTCTAAAGACATGTGGTCACTCATATTCATCGGGGAATATTTGGGATGCAGGCTTGGATTGGTGGTGGATGTCGGGCTATGTGGAGTCTTTTATCATCTCACTCACAGAGATGATACGATAGCAGTGCCAGCTAGGTAGTGTCTGTTAATGTGTTGCTGTAATGGCTGAGAAGGCTGATTCCTTCACCATTACTGAGGGATATTAGACAGACACACACACACACATACACACCCACCATGCACGCACACATTACTTGGGACCATTAGCAGGGAAATGATCCACCCACCAGTACAATTCCCATTGGTGAACAAGCTGTCTGGACTACTGTAATTATCCGTCAATCAGTTACCACCTATTAGAAATGACTTACATCAAGAGCCAATATGTGTCAGTACTATAGTATAGTATGCGATAGTGTAGTATGGTGTAGTATAGTATAGTATGGTATGGTATAACATAGTATAGTATAGTATGGTATGGTACATTATATTATTGTACGGTATGCTATGGTATAGTATAGTATGGTTTGGTACAGTATACTATGGTATAGTACGGTATGGCATAGTATGGTATAGTATGGTATGGTATGGTATAGTTTGGTATGGTATGGTGTAGTATAGTATAGTATGGTATGGTATGGTATGGTATGGTACGGTACAGTGTGGTACTATAGTACATCATGGTATAATATAGTATAGTATGGTTTAGTATGGTATAGTATGGTATGGTATAGTATCATATATTATTGTATATTACAGTATAGTTTAGTATGGTATATTATGTTATAGTATGGTATAGTATGGTATATTATGGTATGGTATAGTATAATATGATATAGTGTGGTGTGTTATGGTATGGTATAGTATAGTATAGTGGGTTCAACTTTCACTGGGGCCAGGGGGACATGCCCCCCCACATTCTGAAATTGCATTTTTGTCCCCCCAGTTTTATCATTGTAATGTGATACAAAACGAGGCAACAGTGTGCTTTAGGACCATGTGGATGCCTCCGGGGGGTTCTTTGTGAACATAAAAAAAATTCTCAAGGCAAACCAAAGTCAGTAGCCGAAGTCTGTCCTTTTGTCAGGGGTTGGTCAGCATTAAGGATTCTTCAACAAAGTCTTTGTTGTCGTGCACATCTTTTCATTGAGAAAAACTTCACCAAACATCTTGGATGTAAAATTGCGCAACTAAGATGTCCTCTTCAAAAACGTCAAAATTCATGACAGATTTCTTGAGTTATCTTGGTTTGATTCTGACTACAGCGTCTCAAAATGGACAAACAGTACTATTTTTCTCGTTTTTCAAGCAAAGGTATTTTAGGTGGGTATGCTAGCACACTCCAGGCATCAGCTGAATTGAAGCATACTGACGCATTGAGAAGGACCCAATCACGTGATGGGCATTGGCTAATAAGAATTGAGATATCTGAGAGAGCCATGTGAGTGAGAGGTGGCTTCGGAGCGTGGCGATTGGCAGCCGGGAAAAGGGAATTATAATTATTATATTCAGCCCAAGGGCAATACTTTAAAGTACTAATTAAGTAGTTTTTTGGTGTATTGATACTTTACTTTACTATTGAAATTGAAAACTTTTACTTCACTACATTCCTAAAGAAAAGAATGTACTTTTAACTCCATACATATTCCATGACATCCAAAAGAAATCGTTACAAGTTGAATGCTTAGCAGGACAGGAAAATATTGTAATTCACACACCTATCAAGAGAACATCCCTGGTCATCCCTACTGCCTCTGATCTGAAGGACTCACTAAACACATGCATCATTTGTAAATGATGTCTGAGTGTTGGAGGTGCCCCTGGCTATCCGTAAATTGAACATAACAAGAAAACAGTGCCTTCTGGTTTGTTTAATATAAGGAATTTGAAATGAGTTTTACTCAAGTATATTTTAATACAAATACTTTTAGACTTTTACTCAAATAGGATTTTACTGGGTGACTTTCACTTTTACTTGAGTCATTTTCTATTAAGGTATCTTTGCTTTTACTCAGGTATGACAATTGGGTACTTTTAACACCACTGCAAGGGTCGCTAACCAAAGAAAACACAATTATTTAAACAATTTGGTAATATGTTGGTTAAAAGGGGACTCAGAAGTAGGGGAACTTTTATTCTTTACTCATGAATGGTTAATGACATCCTCTTCAAATGTCCTCTGAAATACTCAGTCTTGTGTTATAGTGCTCTGCCCTCTGAAATACTCAGTCTTGTGTTATAGTGCTCTGCCCTCTGAAATACCCAGTCTTGTGTTATGTGTCTGCTCTGAAATACCCAGTCTTGTGTTATAGTGCTCTGCCCTGAAATACTCAGTCTTGTGTTATAGTGCTCTGCCCTCTGAAATACTCAGTCTTGTGTTATAGTGCTCTGCCCTCTGAAATACTCCAGTCTTGTGTTATAGTGGCTCTGCCCTCTGAAATACTCAGTCTTGTGTTATAAGTCACAAATCAAATTCAAATTTTTTGTCACATACACATGGTTAGCAGATGTTAATGCGAGTGTAGCGAAATGCTTGTGCTTCTAGTTCCGACAATGCAGTAATAACCAACAAGTAATCTAACCTAACAATTCCACAACTACTACTTAACACACAAGTGTAAAGGGATAAAGAATATGTACATAAAGATATATGAATGAGTGATGGTACAGAACGGCATAGGCAAGATGCAGTAGATGGTATAGAGTACAGTATATACATTGAGATGAGTAATGTAGGGTATGTAAACATAAAGTGGCATAGTTTAAAGTGGCTAGTGATACATGTATTACATAAGGATGGCAAGATGCAGTAGATGATATAGAGTACAGTATTTACATATACATATGAGATGAGTAATGTAGGGTATGTAAACATTATATAAGTGGCATTGTTTAAAGTGGCTAGTGGTACATTTTTACATAATTTCCATCATTCCCATTATTAAAGTGGCTGGAGTTGAGTCAGTATGTTGGCAGCGGCCACTAAATGTTAGTGGTGGCTGTTTAACAGTCTGATGGCCTTGAGATAGAAGCTGTTTTTCAGTCTCTCGGTCCCTGCTTTGATGCACCTGTACTGACCTCGCCTTCTGGATGATAGCGGGGTGAAAAGGCAGTGGCTTGGGTGGTTGTTGTCTTGATGATCTTTATGGCCTTCCTGTGACATCGGGTGGTGTAGGTGTCCTGGAGGGCGGTATTTTCCCCGGTGATGCGTTTTGCAGGCCTCACTACCCTCTGGAGAGCCTTACGGTTGTGGGCGGAGCAGTTGCCGTACCAGGCGTGATACAGCCCGACAGGATGCTCTCGATTGTGCATCTGTAGAAGTTTGTGAGTGCTTTTGGTGACAAGCCGAATTTCTTCAGCCTCCTGAGGTTGAAGAGGCGCTGCTGCGCCTTCTTCACAACGCTGTCTGTTGGGTGGACCAATTCAGTTTGTCCGTGATGTGTACACCGAGGAACTTAAAACTTTCCACCTTCTCCACTACTGTCCCGTCAATGTGGATAGGGGGGTGCTCCCTCTGCTGTTTCCTGAAGTCCACAATCATCTCCTTTGTTTTGTTGACGTTGAGTGTGAGGTTATTTTCCTGACACACACTCCGAGGGCCTCACCTCCTCCTGTAGGCGTTCGTCGTTGTTGGTAATCAAGCCTACCACTGTAGTGTCATCCGCAAACTTGATGATTGAGTTGGAGGCGTGCATGGCCACGCAGTCGTGGGTGAACAGGGAGTACAGGAGAGGGCTCAGAACGCACCTTGTGGGGCCCAGTGTTGAGGATCAGCGGGGTGGAGATGTTGTTACCTACCTCACCACCTGGGGGCGGCCCGTCAGGAAGTCCAGGACCCAGTTGCCAGGGCGGGGTCGAGACCCAGGGTCTCGAGCTTGATGATAGTTTGGAGGTATATGGTGTTAAATGCTGAGCTGTAATCGATGAACAGCATTCTCACATGGGTATTCCTCTTGTCCAGATGGGTTAGGGCAGTGTGCAGTGTGGTTGCGATTGCGTCGTCTGTGGACCTATTGGGTCGGTAAGCAAATTGGAGTGGGTCTAGGGTGTCGGTAGGGGGGAGGTGATTGGTCCTTGACTAGTCTCTCAAAGCACTTCATGATGACGAAAGTGAGTGCTACGGGGCGGTAGTCGTTTAGCTCAGTTACCTTAGCTTTCTTGGGAACAGGAACAATGGTGGCCCTCTTGAAGCATGTGGGAACAGCAGACTGGGATAAGGATTGATTGAATATGTCCGTAAACACACCAGCCAGCTGGTCTGCGCATGCTCTGAGGACGCGGCTGGAATGCCGTCTGGGCCTGCAGCCTTGCGAGGGTTAACACGTTTAATGTTTTACTCACCTCGGCTGCAGTGAAGGAGAGCCCGCAGGTTTTGGTAGGGGCCGTGTCAGTGGCACTGTATTGTCCTCAAAGCGGCAAAAAGTTGTTTAGCCTGTCTGGGAGCAAGACATCCTGGTCCGCGACGGGGCTGGTTTTCTTTTTGTAATCCGTGATTGACTGTAGACCCTGCCACATACTCTTGTCTGAGCTGTTGAATTGCGACTCATTTTGTCTCTGTACTGGGACTTAGCTTGTTTGATTGCCTTGCGGAGAGAATAGCTACACTGTTTGTATTCGGTCCATGTTTCCGGTCACCTTGCCCTGGTTAAAAGCAGTGGTTCGCGCTTTCAGTTTCACGCGAATGCTGCCGTCAATCCACGGTTTCTGGTTTGGGAATGTTTTAATCGTTGCTGTGGGTACGACATCGTCAATGCACTTYCTAATGAACTCGCTCACCGAATCAGCATATTGGTCAATGTTGTTGTTGGACGCAATGCGGAACATATTCCAATCCGCGTGATCGAAGCAGTCTTGAAGCGTGGAWTCAGATTGGTCGGACCAGCGTTGAACAGACCTGAGCGAGGGAGCTTGTTGTTTTAGTTTCTGTTTGTAGGCTGGAAGCAACAAAATGGAGTCGTGGTCAGCTTTTCCGAAAGGGGGGCGGGGGAGGGCCTTATATGCGTCGCGGAAGTTAGTATAACAATGATCCAAGGTTTTACCAGCCCTGGTAGCACAATCGATATGCTGATAGAATTTAGGGAGTTTTGTTTTCAGATTAGCCTTGTTAAAATCCCCAGCTACGATGAATGCAGCCTCAGGGTGTGTGGTTTCCAGTTTACAAAGAGTCAGATAAAGTTCGTTCAGGGCCATCGATGTGTCTGCTTGGTGGGGAATATATACGGCTGTGATTATAATCGAAGAGAATTCCCTTGGTAGATAATGCGGTCGACATTTGATTGTGAGGAATTCTAGATCGGGTGAACAGAATGACTTGAGTTCCTGTATGTTGTTATGATCACACCACGTCTCGTTAATCATAAGGCATACACCCCCGCCCCTCTTCTTACCAGAAAGATGTATGTTTCTGTCGGCGCGATGCATGAAGAAACCAGCTGGCTGCACCGACTCCGTTAGCGTCTCTTGAGGTAGCCATGTTTCCGTGAAGCAGAGAACGTTACAATCTCTGATGTCTCTCTGGAATGTTACCCTTGCTCGGATTTCATCAACCTTATTGTCAAGAGACTGGACATTGGCGAGTAGTATGCTAGGGAGTGGAGCGCGATGTGCCCGTCTCCGAAGCCTGACCAGGAGACCGCTACGTTTGCCCCTTTTACGGCGTCGCATAGGGTCGCCGGCTGGGATCAGATCCATTGTATTGGGTGGAAGGCAAAACACTGGATCCGTTTCGGGAAAGTCATATTCCTGGTTGGAACGATGGTGAGTTGACGTTGCTCTTATATTCAGTAGTTCCTCCCGACTGTATGTAATGAATCCTAAGATTACCTGGGGTACCAATGTAAGGAATAACACATAAAAAAACTAAATACTGCATATTTTCCAAGGAACGCGAAGCGAGGCGGCCATCTCGGTCGGCGCCGGAAGCCGGAAGTTGAAAAAGCCTACTGAAAGCCTGAAATACTCAGTCTTGGTTTATAGTGCTCTGCCCTCTGAAATACCCAGTCTTGTGTTATAGTGCTCTGCCAGATTTTCTCTATTCCACCAGTGTGTCTGTGATAAGTGGGGAAATAGAGCAGCGTAACTCTTTCCTCTTTCCAGCTGGGCTTTAAGTAGATCCCTCTCTCCTCTAACCTCAAAACACCTGTCATGTTTTCTGAAAGAGTAATACAGGATATTAATTATGTTTTCTGAAAGTGTAATACAGGATATTAATTATGTTTTCTGAAAG
>NW_019943724.1:0-12474 GCF_002910315.2 Salvelinus sp. IW2-2015 | reverse complement strand
TGTAAAACGGATATTAATTATGTTTTCTGAAAGAGTAATACAGGATATTAATTATGTTTTCTGAAAGTGTAATACAGGATATTAATTATGTTTTCTGAAAGGTAATACAGGATATTAATTATGTTTTCTGAAAGAGTAATACAGGATATTAATTATATTTTCTGAAAGTGTAATACAGGATATTAATTATGTTTTCTGAAAGAGTAATACAGGATATTAATTATGTTTTCTGAAAGAGTAATACAGGATATTAATTATGTTTTCTGAAAGTGTAATACAGGATATTAATTATGTTTTCTGAAAGAGTAATACAGGATATTAATTATGTTTTCTGAAAGAGTATACAGGATATTGACTTAAATTTTTCTCCTCTTTTCTTTTCTCTCTTTAAAAGGGTTCTTGAGGAAAACAACCACTGGGCGAAGACGTAATTCAACATCTATTCCACGATGGTTAAGCGTAATTTAGTTGAAATGATGTGAGACAATATTGGTTCCGCCAGTTGGATGTATCCTCTTCTTACAGACTGGGAAAAGATGGTGCTCTACTTGTCATCTAGTGCTCGAATGTCATCAAGTGCTCCAATTTTCATCTAGTGGTCTACTTTTAATCTAGTGCTCTACTTTAATCTAGTGCTCTATTATTAATTTAGTGCTCTAATTTCATCCAGTGCTCTACTTTTCATCCAGTGCTCTACTTTTCAACTAGTGTTCTACTTTCATCTAGTGTTCTACTTTTCATCTAGTGCTCTACTTTCATCTAGTGTTTACTTTTCATCTAGTGTTCTACTTTTCATCTAGTGCTCTACTTTTCATCTAGTGCTCTACTTTTCGTCTAGTACTCTACTTTTCATCTAGTACTCTATGTTTCATCTAGTACTCTACTTTCATCTAGTATCTATGTTTCATCTAGTACTCTACTTTTCATCTAGTACTCTACTTTTCATTAGTACCTATCTTTTCATCTAGTATCTACTTTCATCTAGTGCTCTACTTTTCATTAGTGCTTACTTTTTCTAGTGCTCTACTTTTCATCTGGTGCTCTACTTTTCATCTAGTACTCTACTTTTCATCTAGTGCTCTACTTTCATCTAGGGTATTGAGTCTCATTGATTGTGGTTATTTGTTTGGGTTAGTGCATTCACACTTTGGTCATTTTTATCGACATGATTTTAGTAGACCATATGACAGACTGACCAGGTGAAAGCTATGATCCCTCATTGATGTCACTGTTAATACTCTACTTTTCATCTAGTACTCTACTTTTCATCTAGTACTCTACTTTTCATCTAGTACTCTACTTTTCATCTAGTGCTCTACTTTTCATCTAGTGCTCTACTTTTCATCTAGTGCTCTACTTTTCATCTGGTGCTCTACTTTTCATCTAGTACTCTACTTTTCATCTAGTGCTCTACTTTCATCTAGGGTATTGAGTCTCATTGATTGTGGTTATTTGTTTGGGTTAGTGCATTCACACTTTGGTCATTTTTATCGACATGATTTTAGTAGACCATATGACAGACTGACCAGGTGAAAGCTATGATCCCTCATTGATGTCACCTGTTAATACCACTTCAATCAATCTAGATGAAGGGGAGGAGCCAGGTTAAAGAAGAGTTTTAAGCCTTGAGACAATTGAGACATGGATTGTGTATGTGTGAAATTCAGAGGGTGAATGGGCATGACAAAATATTTAAGTGCCTTTTGAATGGGTATGGTAGTAGGTGTCAGGCGGATCGGGTTGAGTGTGTCAAGAGCTGYAACGCTGCTGGGTTTTTCACTCTCAACAGTTTCCTGTGTGTATCAAGAATGGTCCACCACCCAAAGGACATCCAGCCAACATGACACATCTGTGGGGAGCATTGGAGTCAACGTGGGCCAGTATCCCTGTGGAATGCTTTCGACGCCTTGTAGAGTCCATGCCCAGCAAATTTAGGCTGTTCTGAGGGCAAAAGGGGGTGCAACTAAATATTAGGAAGGTGTTCCTAATGTTTGGTACACTCAGTGTATTCCCATCTGAAAGTGAAGTGTGCAGGTTCACGTGTGTACATGCAGGAGTCTCACTGTGTCTGCACATCTGTACGTCTGACTTGCCAATGACTGTCAACTGGAGAGCCCAGCAGATTGAATGTCGGGGTCTCTGCGAGGTGTGGCTGTGGCAGCTGTTCATTTTCTGCCCGAGTTGGTCCTGGAGAAGCCATGATGAATGTCCCTCAATGCGGTGCTGTCTTTGTGTGTGTGTGTCCGCTCCGTTGTTACCGCTAGCTTTTCTGTTTCCAACATAGAGCGTTTGATTCTGTTTGATCTATTCACGTCTACCTGTCCTGGCTGGTAAGTACCAGGCTGTTGTTTTTGATCTGAATTTAGAAAACTGAATCTGAAAACTGAATCAGAAAACAGAATCTGAATGCAGAAGTTGAATATATGGATCTTGGATAAAATTGAAATTAAAGTTTTTTAACTTCATACACAGACCATGAATGAAATATCTATCATTTTGAAACGGAATATATAAATGTTTAATTTTAATATACAATTCATCAAATTGAAATTAATTCAATTCAGTTTAAAATCTCACAAGTTAAATGTATGAATTCAATGATTCAATGTGTACATTGCAAATGCAAACATATTGAATTGAAATGCAATTTATTAATATGAATTCAAAATGCATAAATTCAGATTCAATATCTCGTGGCACTAAAATCAAGCTGTAGTAATGGTCATAGCAGTTTCCATGGTAACGTCCAGGGTATCTGTGGCTAAAAGAATGAGGATGTTTGGGAAGTACTGAATGTAGCAGTAGTGAAGTTCATTTGTGAACTTTACGACATTGAAAAAATATATCAACTCAACATGTAAAGTGTTGGTCCCATGTTTCATGATCTGAAATTAAAGGTACCAGACATTTCTTTCAAATGTTGTGCACAAATTTGTTTTCATCCCTGTTAGTGAGCATTTCTTCTTTGCCAAGATAATCCATCCACCTGACAGGTGTGGAATATCAAGAAGCTGATTAAATAGCATGACCATTACACAGGTGCACCTTGTCTTGGGGGCAATAAAAGGCCACTCTAAAATGTGCAGTTTTGTCACACAACACAATGCCACAAAYGTTTCAAGTTTTGAGGGAGCATGCAATTGGCATGCTGACTGCAGCAATGTCCACCAGAGCATGCTGTCAGAGAATTGAATGTTAATTTCTCTACCATAAGCCGCCTCCAACGTTTTTGAGAATTTAGCACTAGGTCCAAACATCCTCACAACCGCGTTGTGTGGGCGAGCGGTTTGCTGATGTCAGCGTTGTGAACACAGTGCCCAATGGTGGAGGTGGGGTTATGGTATGGGCAGGCATAAGCTACGGACAGCGAACACAATTGCATTTTACCGATGGCAATTTGAATGCACAGAGATAGTGTAACGAGTCTTGAGGCCCACTGTGAGGCCCATTTTTTTTAAGGTATCTGTAACCAACAGATGCATATCTGTATTCCCAATCATGTGAAATCCATAGAATGTGGCATAATTTATTTATTTAAATTGACTGATTTCCTTATATGAAGTGACACTCAATAAAATCTTTAAAATTGTTGCATGTTGCATTTATATTTTTGTTCAGTATATTTTCCCCTCTCACTCTCTCTCTCTCTCTCTCTCCCTCCTGGAATACAACCATCTTGGTTGTATTCCAAATGACACCATATTCCCTACATGGTGCACTACTTTTGAACAGATCCCTATGAGACAACCCAGGTGCCCTTGTTAAAAGTAGTGCACTAGGAGGGAATAGTGTACCATTTGGGATGCAAACGTATCATTAAAACTGTCCGGCCACATCCACGCTGCATTTCCTGGTATTGGTGTGATAGCAGTGGCAGCTGGGATTTCCCTGAATGGGCTGTGTATATCAGTGATAACTTCTGAGTGAAAAATATATTCCTTCTATCAGTGGGAATTTGGTGTGTGTGTGTGGTGTGTGTGTGTGTGTGTGTGTGTGTGTGTGTGTGTGTGTGTGTGTGTGTGTGTGTGTGTTGTGTGTGTGTGTGAGAGAGATGTATAAGTGTGTTGTGTGTGTGCATGACTTGTGCAGTGTTATATCAACTCACCAAAGCCACCGGGAAAATAGTTTGAAATATGGGGTGCGTCCATGCTGCTTGCAGTGCTTACTGAGCAAAACTCTAGCCCACACAGCTCTACACAGTCTATACTAGGAGCAGGGCAAAATCTGATGTCAACCTTGGAGGGGACAATTACATGAAATTTTCTCAGGAGCATTCCTGAGGGGGACACCAAAAGTAGTGCTGTAACACATAGACTATGTTGTAATATGTAAATGTATATTGAGGACCATAATCACTACTACTGGATATTGTTAGGTACAGTAGTTAACTGAAGGGTTCCCAACTTGTTTAAATCATTATAATACTACTAATAATAATAGTTATAGCAGTGTTCCTTATCAGTGCAGTGTTCCTCTCTCTTGAAACGTCAACACTCTGTTTGCAAGAGTTTGCGTTCTATAAATTGTGGGTTGGCTGATATGGTTCTGTGTCATCACTGAGGTAACTGGACGATGCTTGCCACTGTCCCCTATACTGGTGCTGTTGGCAACAAGGTGACACCTGGTCCTGCCGTGGCTGTGACACTGTCCTCTGAAGTCTCCTCCTTGGCTCTTTCCCTTTCACCACCCTCACTGACTCACAGTCTGTCTCCTAGAAAAGAAATAAGGTGTTTGCTGTACTCCTAACTACCGTACCCAAAACTACACAATAATCACAACAGCAATACCATTGCCTAAACAAATCTTGGTTCAGTCACCAGTTTAAGTGAGATGGGGGTATCCATGGCATTTTCCAATTATGTCCCTATTTTACAAATCAAAAAAATTGAGAACCTTTCATAATGTTGCCAAACAAAGACTCAACAAACTTACCTGAGACTCCCTGTCTCTGCCAGTCTGTCGCCTATCTGTCCCCAGCTCTGCTGTCTGTGTGCCATCTGTTGCCTGCTCTGCCTAATGACATCATTGTGAAACATCCATTAGCATTTCACTTCTTTCTTATTAACATTTTATTAAACTCGTCTTTGAGATATTAGGCTACTAGAGTTCTTACTTGCGTTTTTGGTGACTGAAAAATACTCTGATGTCCGTCTTTTTACTTTTTTCTGACATTTTCTACCTGGCTGGCTGACCGGTCTAGCTCACACACACATTTACACAACACATGCTGCAACGTTTTGAAATTTAACATAGTTTTTTCATATTGGCAGGCTTCCAACAATAGCTGAATTTGCAAAGCTAGCGACACAATTCCGTTTCTGTGGTGTTTGCTATAATCTTTGCTACCTGGTGAAAGGTGAAAAAAAAAAAATAGCGACAATTTGCTTTTGCAACGAGACACATTAAATATATTTAAGACAATGGTATAAGAGAGTGTAGTTCTGTTCAGTTTGAACTTCAGTTTATCGCTAACCTTATCACAGGGACTTTGAAGCACACAGCTGCATGCTAATCTTGGAATAAACTGACGATAGCAAATATCCATCTTTGACGACGCCACATAAATGAATAGGTACTAGCTAGCTTGATAGTTAATGTTTGCTTTAGTTTGCGCGCTAGCTCTGCAAATTCAGCTAGTGTGTGAACCCTCAACATAAAAAAAATATATACATTGCTATGGCGCGATTGACTGGATTACCTCACGTCAGTTACGTACACTGAGTGCCTTTCGGACAGTAGATACGAACCCTCTATTACCTTGCAAGCTAAAGAACTGGCAGTGGATCAAACCATTGTGAGGCAAAGGGCGGGGGGGGTCGCAATCTTGTGAAACTTAAAAACGCGCTATTAAGTGTCTATAATCAGCACAAGTGCTTTCATTGCGTATTATTAATATTATTGAAATTACATAGTTATGTTTACAGTGATATATTGGGGGGGACAAATCATATTTTTCCCAGGATGGGGGGGTCGTGTCCCCCCTGTCCCCCCTGGGATTTCCGCCTATGACTAGGAGAGAGGGACACTGCCCTTCACACAGTCTATACTAGGAGAGAGGGACACTGCGCTCCACACAGTCTATACTAGGAGAGAGGGACACTGCCCTTCACACAGTCTATACTAGGAGAGAGGGACACTGCCCTCCACACAGTCTATACTAGGAGAGAGGGACACTGCCCTTCACACAGTCTATACTAGGAGAGAGGGACACTGCCCTTCACACAGTCTATACTAGGAGAGAGGGACACTGCCCTTCACATACCCTATATGAAGAGGGGGGAAATGGGGAAGAAAAGTCAGGAAAAGAGAACGCGCTGGACCAGCTTGTTGTATTTCATCACCTTGTCTGTTTATCTGCTCCAGAGATATCGAGGTCATTTATTTAAGACCAGAAATCATGGTTCTGAGCAGGTGATAGTACCTAACAAGAGGAGATAGCAAGATAATCACTTAGAAGGTGTGTGTGTGTGTGTGTCTGTGTGACAGTTACTCCTCTGACATTGTTTGAGTCATCTCCTCGCCTTATCAAAGTCAGTCATAATCTTGAAGACGTTGTGTGGGTGCCTTGTTTGAACAGAGACAGATGTCGACTTTCTTCCAATTGTGTGCAGCGGAGAAATTTGAAGATTAACAAAAGAGAATAGGGGAGTGAAAAAGGAAAATGACTGAGTGGGAGGAAGGAAAGAATCAGATCAGGAAAGTGATGAGTCAAAAAGGAGAGAGAGCGAGAGAGAGAGAGAGAGAGAGAGTCAGTCAGTCAGTCAGTAATGCACAGTATATTTCATCCATTATTATTCAGACCATCAGTTCCAGCTCCGTTAGCCTTTCAGACATTTTATTGTGTTACAGCCTGAATTTAAAATGGATTAATTGGAGATGTTGTGTCACTGGCCTATGCACAATAAGTGGAATTATGTTTTTGGAAATGTTTATAAATGTATTAAAATGAAAAGCTGAAATGTCGTGAATCAATAGGTTCAGGAGTAAACATTTGCTTAACAAGTCACATAATAAGTTGCATGGACTCACTTTGTGTGCAATAATAGTGTTTAACATGATTTTTGAATGACTACCTCAAATCTGTACCCCACACATACAATTATCTGTAAGGTCCCTCATTCGAGCAGTGCATTTGAAACACAAATTCAAACACAAAGACCAGGGAGGTTTTCCAATGCTTCGCAAAGAAGGTTATCTATTAGTAGATGGATAAAAAAACTTTGAATATCCCTTTGAGCATGGTAAAGTTATAAGTAACACTTTGGATGGTGTGTCAATACTCCCAGCCACTGCAAAGATAGAGGCGTCCTTCCTAACTCAGTTACCGGAAAGGAATGAAACCTATCAGGGATTTCACCATGAGACCAATGGTGACTTTAAAACAGTAACAGAGTTTAAGGGCTGTGATAGGAGACAACTGAGGATGGATCACAGCATTTGTAGTTTCTCCACAATACTGACATAATTGACAGAGTGAAAAGAAGGAAGCCTGTCCAAAACAGGCATCCGGTTTGCAGTAAGGCAGCAATGTAATGCTGCAAAGAAATTAACTTTATGTCCTGAATACGATGTGTTATGTTTGGGGCAAATCCAACACAACGCATATTGCATGTTGGACATATTCATAACACTCTTGAAATGTTCAAGCATGGTGGTGGCTGCATCATGTTATGGGTATGCTTATCATTGACAATGACTAAATAGTTTTTTAGGGGTGTGAATACTTATGTAAATCATGTATTTCAGTATTTCATTTTCAATACATTCCGAAAAACATATTTTCACTTTGTCATTATGTTTTTTTTGTGTAGATGGGTGAATTAAAACAAATGTTTAATCCAGTTTGAATTCAAGCTGTAACACAACAAAATGTGGAATAAGTCAAGGGGTATGACTATTTTCTGAAGGCACTGTATATAGTCCACTACCTTTGACCAGAACCCTGTGGGTTTCGCTACTACGTTGCCATGTTGGACGGAGGTCTTAAACACATATACTGTATATCACCCTCAACCTTTAGTCTTCTTGATCCTTTAGAGCAGGTATTCCCGGGGGTACGCCAAATAAAATGTGATTCATATTTTATTTTAATTTAAAAAATAATACATATTTATTTTATTTTAAAATGTTTCTTCACTTTTTCAAACTGTCCATTTATATTTTTCCAACAGGGCTATACATTTGGGAGAGGTTTTTTTCTCGACTGAGTAACCTCGTTTCACTGCGAAAAATATAACCATTTAGTGTTCAGCAAAATAACAACACAATGTCAAAAACAGGTAGCCTAGTCAAATAATTAACATCCAATCACATTGACCGTTACTCTCTTGAGGGAATTCAACTAACGGTCCATATTTAGTCAAACGTAGCTGCTGCTCATGTTGATATCTGTCCTGATGGCACAAAAGCCATGACAGGGAGACATAGTGGGGTGGTAACACGCGTGCAAGCAGTTGCTCCCGACACCACTTGGGCACACTGCAGCATCCACCGAGAGGCTCTTGCTGCCAAGGAATTGCCTGACAGCTTGAAAGACGTTTTGGAAACTACAGTGAAAATGGTTAACTTTGTTAAAGCAAGGCCCCTGAACTCTCGGGTATTTTCTGCACTATGCAATGATATGGGCAGCGACCATGTAACGCTTTTACAACATACTGGTGTGCTGGTTATCAAGGGGCAAAGTATTGACACGTTTTTTTTTAATTGAGAGATGAGCTTAGTTTTCTTTACCGACCATAATTTTCACTCGTCTGACCTCTTGCATGATGACGAGATCTCACACGACTGGCCTATCTGGGTGATGTAAATACAGGCACAGACTGTGTGTGAAAAATTATTTAAGACTGAGACTCTCTCCAATACAACCCACCATTGCAGTTATGTGCATCCTTTCAAGCACACCCTTCTCATTAACCTGTCTTTATCTTATAGTGTGTGCGTGGCAGGCTTACAATGATGGCAAAGAACAACATTTATAGAGTGCGCTGACCCTGGTGCTAGAGGGGTAGGCAGCTGGATGTTGAATGTTTGAAGGGGTACAGGACTATAACAAGTTTGGGAACCACTGCTTTAGAGTAAATGCTGCTTTCATGTTTATGAAGTTCACACTCAACAAGTCAACACGACTAGCCATTATTCACACATTTGGGATCTTGTCAGGGTTGTTTTGTGCTTGTGCAGTAGGCATACGGAGCTGCCAGCCCCGGTCTGTTCTGTTAGCAATGTGAACCGTGCTTCTTGGCCCGTCTCAATGCTGGGGAGACTGCCCAGCTCTTCGGAAGGTACAGATTGTAGCTGAACTACAGAGAGAAAAGCTTCAGCAAATTGCCTTTCTCTCCATGGTCCTACCCCAGCAAGTGAATAGGTGGAACCAGAGTCTAAAATGTTCTCTAGGAAAATGTGGGGAACCACTGTGAAGTTGGAGTCTGCTGTTGGTCTTAGTTAGGATACTGTGGGGTTGGAGTCTGCTGTCGGTCTTAGTTAGGATACTGTGGAGTTGGAGTCTGCTATCTGTCTTAGTTAGGATACTGTGGGGTTGGAGTCTGTTGTTGTTCTTAGTTAGGATACTGTGGGGTTGGAGTCTGCTATCTGTCTTAGTTAGGATACTGTGGGGTTGGAGTCTGCTGTTGGTCTTAGTTAGGATACTGGATAACTGTGGGGGTTGGAGTCTGCTATCTGTCTTAGTTAGGATACTGTGGGTTGGAGTCTGTGTTGGTCTTAGTTAGGATACTGTGGGGTTGGAGTCTGCTGTTGGTCTTAGTTAGGATAATGTGGGGTTGGAGTCTGCTGTTGGTCTTTAGTTAGGATACTGTGGGGTTGGAGTCTGCTATCTGTCTTAGTTAGGATACTGTGGGGTTGGAGTCTGCTATCTGTCTTAGTTAGAGTAACTGTGGGGTTGGAGTCTGCTATCTGTCTTAGTTAGGATACTGTGGGGTTGGAGTCTGCTGTTGGTCTTAGTTAGGATACTGTGGGTTGGAGTCTGCTGTTGGTCTTAGTTAGGTACTGTGGGGTTGGAGTCTGCTGTCGGGTCTTAGTTAGGATACTGTGGGGTTGGAGTCTGCTGTTGTCTTAGTTAGGATACTGTGGAGTTGGAGTCTGCTGTTGGTCTTAGTTAGGATACTGTGGGGTTGGAGTCCTGCTATCTGTCTTAGTTAGGATACTGTGGAGTTGGAGTCTGCTGTTGGTCTTAGTTAGGATACTGTGGGGCTGGAGTCTGCTGTTGGTCTTAGTTAGGATACTGTGGGGTTGGAGTCTGCTGTTGGTCTTAGTTAGGATACTGCGGGGTTGGAGTCTGCTATCTGTCTTAGTTAGGATACTGTGGGGTTGGAGTCTGCTATCTGTCTTAGTTAGGAACCTGTGGAGTTGGAGTCTGCTATCTGTCTTAGTTAGGATACTGTGGAGTTGGAGTCTGCTGTTGGTCTTAGTTAGGATACTGTGGGGTTGGAGTCTGCTATCTGTCTTAGTTAGGATACTGTGGGGTTGGAGTCTGCTGTTGGTCTTAGTTAGGACACTGTGGGTTGGAGTCTGCTATCTGTCTTAGTTAGGATACTGTGGGATTGGAGTCTGCTGTTGGTCTTAGTTAGGATACTGTGGGGTTGGAGTCTGCTGTTGGTCTTAGTTAGGAAACTGTGGGGTTGGAGTCTGCTGTTGGTCTTAGTTAGGATACTGGGGGTTGGAGTCTGCTATCTGTCTTAGTTAGGATACTGTGGGGTTGGAGTCTGCTGTTGGTCTTAGTTAGGATACTGTGGGGTTGGAGTCTGCTATCTGTCTTAGTTAGGAATACTGTGGGGTTGGAGTCTGCTGTTGGTCTTAGTTAGGATACTGTGGGGTTGGAGTCTGCTATCTGTCTTAGTTAGGATACTGTGGGGTTGGAGTCTGATGTTGGTCTTAAGTTAGGAAACTTTTCTGACAGTGCCGTATGTCATCCTGTAACGTCCAACCCACAGCTAAACCCATCCTCTAGGTATCTTTTATAGCTATGGAAATCCCCTATCAACCTGCCCTGACCAGTCAACTGTAGACAATCCCTCTATCAACCTGCCTTCAACAGTCAACTGTAGACAATCCTCTATCAACCTGCTTCACCAGTCACCTGTATACAATCCTCTATCAACCTGCCTTCAACAGTCAACTGTAGACAATCCTCTGTTAACCTGCCTTCAACAGTCACCTGTATACAACCCTTTATCAACCTGCCTTCAACAGTCCACCTGTAGACAATCCTCTATCAACCTGCCTTCAACAGTCACCTGTATACAACAATTACAACCTGCCTTCAACAGTCACCTGTTTACAACCCTTTATCAACCTGCCTTCAACAGTCACCTGTATACAACCCTCTATCAACCTGCCTTCAACAGTCACCTGTAGACAATCATCTATCAACCTGCCTTCAACAGTCACCTGTATACAACCCTTTATCAACCTGCCTCAACAGTCACCTGTAGACAATCCTCTATCAACCTGCCTTCACAGTCACCTGTATACCATCCCTATCAACCTGCCCTGACCAGTCAACTGTAGACAATCCTCTATCAACCTGCCTTCAACAGTCAACTGTAGACAATCCTCTGTTAACCTGCCTTCAACAGTCACCTGTATACAACCCTTTATCAACCTGCCTTCAACAGTCACCTGTAGACAATCCTCTATCAACTGCCTTCAACAGTCACCTGTTATACAACCCTTTATCAAACCTGCCTTCAAACAGTCACCTGTATACAACCCTTTATCAACCTGCTCCAACAGTCACCTGTATACAACCCTCTATCAACCTGCCTTCAACAGTCACCTGTAGACAATCCTCTATCAACCTGCCTTCAACAGTCACCTGTATACAACCTTTTATCAACCTGCCTCCAACGAGTCCACCTGTATAAACCACCTTTATCAACCTGCCTTTCAACAGTCACCTGTATACAACCCCTCTATCAACCTGCCTTCAACAGTCACCTGTAAGACAATCCTCTATCAACCTGCCTTCAACAGTCAACCTGTATACAATCCTCTATCACCTGCCTTCAACAGTCACCTGTAGACAACCCTCTATCAACCTGCCTTCAACCAGTCAACTGTAGACAATCCTCTATCAACCGCTGCCTTCAAACAGTCAACTGTAGACAATCCTCTGTTAACCTGCCTTCAACAGTTCACCTGTATCAACCCTTTATCAACCTGCCTTCAACAGTCACCTGTAGACAATCCTCTATCAACCTGCCTTCAACAGTCACCTGTATACAACCTTTATCAACCTGCCTTCAACAGTCACCTGTATACAACCCTTTATCAACCTGCCTTCAACATCGTCACTGTAATACAACCTCTATCAACCTGCCTTCAACAGTCACCTGTAGACAATCCTCTATCAACCTGCTTCAACAGTCACCTGTATACATCCCTTTATCAACCTGCCTTCAACAGTCACTGTTTATACAACCCTTTATCAACCTGCCTTCCCCCACAGTCACCTGTATA
>NW_019943723.1:119025-125739 GCF_002910315.2 Salvelinus sp. IW2-2015 | reverse complement strand
ATCGGGGTCTGTCTGCCTTTCTGGCTTTCCTTCTATCTGGTCTCTGTCATATCATCTAGTAATGCCAGGATACATAAATGTTGGCAGCTGAGTGGAAGTTGAAGGACTTTATGCAGAATAACTAAGGCAACGACACTAGCCCTCTCCTGGTAAGGAGGAAATAACTATCAACGACACAGCCCTCTCCTGGAGGAGAATAACTATCAACGACACAGCCCTCTCCTAGTAAGGAGAATAAACTAGCAATGACACAGGCCTCTCCTAGTAAGGAGAATAACTAGCAATGACACAGCCCTCTCCTAGTAAGAGAATAACTAGCAATGACACAGCCCTCTCCTGGTAAGGAGAATACCTATCAACGACACAGCCCTCTCCTGGTAAGGAGAATAACTATCAATACACAGCCCTCTCCTGGAAGGAGAATAACTATCAAAGACAGCGCCCTCTCCTGGTAAGGAGAATAACTATCAACGAACACAGCCCTCTCTCTGAAAGGAGAAATAACTATCAACGACACAGCCCTCTCCTGGTAAGGGAGAATAACTATCAACGACACAGCCCTCTCCTGGTAAGGAGAATAACTATCAACGACACAGCCCTCTCCTAGTAAGGAGAATAACTATCAACGACACAGCCCTCTCCTGGTAAGGAGAATAACTATCACGACACAGCCCTCTCCTTGGTAAGGAGAATAACTATCAACGACAGCGCCCTCTCCTGGTAAGGAGAATAAAACTATCAACGACACAGCCCTCTCCTGGTAAGAGGAATAACTAGCAACGACAGAGCCCTCTCCTGGTAAGGGAGAATAACTATCAACGACACAGCCCTCTCCTAGTAAGGAGAATAACTATCAACGACACAGCCCTCTCCTGGTAAGGAGAATAACTATCAACGACACAGCCCTCTCCTAGTAAGGAGAATTAACTAGCAATGACCACAGCCCTCTCCTAGTAAGGAGAATAATTAGCAATGACACAGCCCTCTCCTGGTAAGGAGAATAACTATCAACGACACAGCCCTCTTCCTAGTAAGGAGAATAACTATCAACGACACAGCCCTCCCTGGTAAGGAGAATAACTATCAACGACACAGCCCTCTCCTAGTAAGGAGAATAACTATCAACGACAGCGCCCTCTCCTGTAAGGAGAATAACTATCAACGACACAGCCCTCTCCTGGTAAGGAGAATAACTATCAACGACACAGCCCTCTCCTAGTAAGGAGAATAACTATCAACGACACAGCCCTCTCCTGGTAAGGAAATAACTATCAACGACACAGCCCTCTCCTAGTAAGGAGAATAACTATCAACGACAGCGCCCTCTCCTGGTAAGAGAATAACTATCAACGACACAGCCCTCTCCTTGTAAGGAGAATAACTAATCAACGACACAGCCTCTCCTGGTAAGGAGAATAACTATCAACGACAGCGCCCTCTCCTGGTAAGGAGAATAACTACAAGACACAGCCCTCTCCTGGTAAGGAGAATAACTAGCAACGACAGAGCCCTCTCCTGTAAGGGAGAATAACTAGCAACGACAGCACCCTCTCCTGGTAAGGAGAATCACTAGCAACGACACAGCACTCTCCTGGTAAGGCTGGAGACTGACTGGTTTGACAGAAACACCAAAATAGCTTCTCTCCTGTGTGTATTTTTCAGATCCGCCTTGCAATTTTGAGACCACCTGCTCCACTGGAGTGTGTGTGTGTGTGTGTGAGTGTGTGTGTGTGTGTGTGTGTGGTCGGGGGGGTATAGAAGCCTGTCAACTTCCTGTGATGACAGGAACTAGACAGTTGAACCAGGAAGTGTGTCTCTGGGGGGTCAGATTCACAACTCTGTCTCAGTCTCAAAAATATCCTCCTTTCCGTCAACTTCTCCCGCTCTCTGTAACCCAAATCTCTCCTTCATTTCAACACCCTTTGCTTTCACCCCTCTGCTTTCTGGTCTGTTCTTTTTGTCTTTCTCCTCTGAGCCTCCCTCCCCCTTCATCTCCACTCTCGTTATCTCCTCTCCTCTCCTCCCTCCCTCCTCCCTCTCTGACCCTCATCGCTTCCTAAGCAGCTGTGACTCCACCTGAACAAACACCTTAATCCACCTCACCACAGGAGCTACAGGCTAAATAAATAACACACATACACACAAACTGTAGTTATTCTCCTGTGCTTACCTTAAAGAACCCATCAGCTTCTTCTCTACCAAAAACAGATGATTCAGTCAGTCAACTCCTCAACTCACAGTTACCAGAAACAGATGATTCAGTCAGTCAACTCCTCAAGTCAGTTACCAGAAACAGATGATTCAGCCAGTCAACTCCTCAACTCACAGTTACCAGGAACAAGATGATTCAGCCAGTCACAGTTACCAGAAACAGATGATTCAGCCAGTCAACTCCTCAACTCACAGTTACCAGGAACAGATGATTCAGCCAGTCACAGTTACCAGAAACAGATGATTCAGCCAGTCAACTCCTCAACTCACAGTTACCAGAAACAGATGATTCAGCCAGTCACAGTTACCAGAAACAGATGATTCAGCCAGTCAACTCCTCAACTCACAGTTACCAGGAACAGATGATTCAGCCAGTCAACTCCTCAAGTCAGTTACCAGAAACAGATGATTCAGCCAGTCAACTCTTCAACTCACAGTTACCAGAAACAGATGATTCAAGCCAGTCACAGTTACCAGAAACAGATGATTCAGCCAGTCAACTCCTCAACTCACAGTTACCAGAAACAGATGATTCAGCCAGTCACAGTTACCAGAAACAGATGATTCAGTCAGTCAACTCCTCAGTCAGTTACCAGAAACAGATGATTCAGCCAGTCAACTCCTCAACTCACAGTTACCAGAAAACAGGATTGATTCAGCCAGTCAACTCCTCAACTCACAGTTACCAGGAACAGATGATTCAGCCAGTACAAACTCCTCAACTCACAGTTACCAGGAAACAGATGATTCAGCCAGTCAACTCCTCAACTCACAGTTACCAGAAACAGATGATTCAGTCAGTCAACTCCTCAACTCACAGTTACCAGAAACAGATGATTCAGTCAGTCAACTCCTCAACTCACAGTTACCAGAAACAGATGATTCAGCCGGTCAACTCCTCAACTCACATTACCAGAAACAGATATTCAGCGAGTCAACTCCTCACTGCAGGACTTACTGTCTCCCACAGGTCTAGATCCCACAACAGCCCTCTGCTTTATAAGCACAGCTAGAAGCAGCGTCTCTGATGTAATCCACAGATACGAAAAGGTAAACTCCATGTCAGATACGGAACCGTAAACTCCCAGTTCTGCCCATGACCCGGTCTGCACAGCATGGCATTCCGTTATCTCTCTCCGTTATTAATGGCCCTGAAATAATATTAGGCGCATTGTTTCCGGTTCTCGCTCTGTTGCCCACACTATTATCTAATTGTGATCCCAACAACAGGACGGTGGAGGAGAGGAGAGGGGAAGGGGTGATTCATAAGAAAAAGGATTAGAATGCCTGAGCCATCTGTGTTCACGGGGAATTAACCCCCCACACTCAGGCAGGCAAAACACCACACACACACACACTGGCACACACACACTCACACACACACTGGCACACACACACACACACACACACACACACCACACACACACCACACACACACACACACACACACACACACACACCACCACACACCTACTGCAGGTTGTCAACTCAACTAAGGAGCAGACAAGACATAAAACGAGGTTTCGGGTTAACTCGAAATACTCGAAATAGACACCTTCAGAAACTCCTAGGAATAGACATCAGAATACTGAAATGGGAGGAAATTCCAGTCAGACGACGTCATCAGCCAATGTCAAAACCTGCGCCGTGGTTCCCATAGCAACCCCCCCCCCCTGACAACGCTGCAATGGCCTCCCTGACAGACGCAGAGATGGCGGAGATTGCCAAACTTCAGGTAAAATAAAAACACAAAAACGGCATTCATAAATGCAACTCCAGGTTTAGAGAATACGACGACAAACAATACGTGATTGTGCGGATTACTAGAGCGTCACTAAAACAAGTGTWGCCTACGCTATCCAACATGCAGGCTATTCATGATGTACTGTTASTCAATTGCATGATGTAACGTTAACTAGCTAACTTCGTTACAACTTCACATTTAGGGTAGGCTAGTCGGCATGCAAGCGGTAAGCGACGATTGGTAGCCTGTCGATATTCACTGATCTAGGCTACAGGAYACGAGATCATCGAGGGTAGGGGAGAGGATTGACAGGTGTGAAGGGAGGCCGAGAAATTATGGATGGGCAGAGACATTTTAGAGATATTTGCGATGTACACACACACTCGGTAGCCTCCTGTTTAAAGCAACAAGTTCTCTAGCAGCCGAATCGCACATATTTGATGAGACTGGTGGGATGGCTCTGAAAACAACACACACACACATCGTAGCTAATCCAGTGCGTTAGAATTTCTGCCACACAGTATCAGGATAACATCTGCTGTCTATCTCTTTAACTATCTTACCTTCAGTAGAGATGCAMGCGCCCTGCCCACACAACAATGCATGATGGATAGTGCGCGCACAGCAAGTGCTCGTGTTTCTGTGCGCGGTGTGTGCCTTTATCCATGCTATCATATTATTATTATTATTATTGTTGTAAATAATAATAATAATTATAACAACAATAATAACACATATATATATATATATAGCAGCGAACAGCAATGAACAGGGTTCACATGATGACAGAAATTATTCAAGATCAGTTGGATAACAAAGCAAGCACTGTATCATGTATCATCTTCCTCATCAGCATTATCGTGTTTATCAATCAATACCTCAAGGATGACGCAAGTGAAGTCATTACTTCATGTTTTGAGTTTAGTCATTACATCATTGTTTTGAGTTTTAATACCAACTTTGGGGTCAATATGTTATGATTTGTTGAATATTTCAGAGTTAGTGTAGGCTAAGGGTATATTTCTTGCCGTCATCTTTGAATTCTGGGACTTCTTTTATTTTGTCGAAATCTGCTTGTGTAATATATTTAGATCTCACTGGTACACTCCACATTAGCGTTCCAAAATAATCAATTACACTCTCCACAGCTGTAATACGTAAGCGACGATGGTTCACAAATAAAAAATCCACTTTTCACTAACATCACATCACATAATAAGGCAACAATATGTGATTATACAGATATACTATATTCACATTTGTGTCTGCTGCATAATTTAAATTAACAGTCATTTGATGAGATGAAGTCCACGTGATATTAGTTTCTTGCTGCTAATGGTAAAGGTTACATTCCACATTTTCATGGCCCCATGGTCATTGATTTAGTTCTTATAGTTTTTTTGGCCAACTTTGAGCAGCGAGTAATCATTTAACACACTCTCCACAGCTTGGGGCGGAGGTAGCCTAGTGGTTAGAGTGTAGGGCGGCGCAGGTAGCCTAGTGTGTAGAGTGTAGGGGCGGCAGGTAGCCTAGTGGTTAGAGTGTAGGGACGGCAGGTAGCCTAGCGGTTAGAGTGTAGGGGGGCAGGTGCCTAGTGGTTAGAGTGTAGGGGCGGGAGTAGCCTAGCGGGTTAGAGTGTAGGGGCGGCAGGAAGCCTAGTGGTTAGAGTGTAGGGGCGGCAGGTAGCCTAGTGGTTAGAGTGTAGGGCGGCAGGTAGCCTAGTGGTTAGCTTGTAGGGACGGCAGGTAGCCTAGTGGTTAGAGTGTAGGGGCGGCAGGTAGCCTAGCGGTTAGAGTTAGGGGCGGCAGGTAGCCTAGCGGTTAGAGTGTAGGGGCGGCAGGAAGCCTAGTGGTTAGAGTGTGGGCGGCAGGTAGCCTAGTGGTTAGAGTGTAGGGGCGGCAGGTAGCCATGTGGTTAGCTTGTAGGGACGGCAGGTAGCCTAGTGGTTAGAGTGTAGGGGCGGCAAGTAGCCTAGTGGTTAGAGTGTAGGGGCGGCAGGTAGCCTAGTGGTAGAGTGTAGGGGGCGGCAGGTAGCCTAGTGGTTAGAGTGTAGGGGACGGCAGGTAGCCTAGTGGTTAGAGTGTAGGGGCGGCAGGTAGCCTAGTGGTTAGAGTGTAGGGCGGCAGGTAGCCTAGTGGTTAGAGTGTAGGGCGGCAGGTAGCCTGTGGTTAGAGTGTGGGCGGCAGGTAGCCTAGTGGTTAGAGTGTAGGGGCGGCAGGTAGCCTAGTGGGTTAGAGTGTAGGCGGCAGGTAGCCTAGTGGTTAGAGTGTAGGGACGGCAGGTAGCCTAGTGTTAGAGTGTAGGGACGGCAGGTAGCCTAGTGGTTAGAGTGTAGGGCGGCAGTAGCCTAGTGGTTAGAGTGTAGGGACGGCAGGTACCTAGTGGTTAGAGTGTAGGGCGACGCAGTAGCCTAGTGGTTAGAGTGTAGGGGCGCAGGTAGCCTAGTGGTTAACGCGTTGGGCCAGTAACCAAAAGGTTGCTGGATCGAATCCCTGAGCTGACATGGTAATAATCTGTCGTTCAGCCCTGAACGAGGAAGTTAACCCACTGTTCCCCGGTAGCGTCATTGTTAAATAAAGGTTAAATTAAAAATTCTCAAATTCATTGAGTCTATATACCAAATCTGGAGTCAATCTGACTCATGGTTCACAAGGAGAAATGTGTAAAGTATTTTTATCATTAGCATATGTGCTAATTGTGCATCTATAGGTACAGTATGGCCATATTTGAATGCAGCAACACTTTTTTTGATGTAAACC
>NW_019943723.1:109049-116175 GCF_002910315.2 Salvelinus sp. IW2-2015 | reverse complement strand
TATACCAACTTTGGGGTCAAGTTTATGTTATGTTTGTTGAATATTTTCAGAGTTAGGTAGTTAGGCTAATGGTATATTTTCTGCCGTCATCTTTGAATTCTGGGACTTTATTATTTTGTCGAAATCTGCTTGTGTAAATATTTAGAATCTCACTTGGTACACTCCACATTAGCGTTCCAAAATAATTCAATACACTCTCCACAGTGTACTACGTAAGCGAGGATTTTCACAATAAAAAATCCACTTTTCACTACATTCACATCACATAATAGGCAACAATATGTGATTATACAGATATACTATATTTCACATTGTTCGTTGCATAATTTAAATCTAACAGTCATTTGCATGAGATGAAGTCCACGTGATCAATAGTTCTTGCTGCTAATGGTAAGGTTTACATTCCACATTTCATGGCCCCATGGTCCATTGATTTAGTTCTTATAGCTCTGGTTTGGCCAACTTTGAATACAGCAAGTAATCATTAAACACACTCTCACAGCTTGGGGACGGCAGGTATCGAACTAGGGTTAGAGAAGTGGTGGGGTCGCATGGTGATAGTGGTAAGTGTAGGGAATGAGAGGTAGAACTAGATGGTTAAGTGAGAGAGTGGAAGAAGATAAAGAGATAGGGAGTGTGAAAAGACAAGGAAGAGGAAAAATAAAAAGTGAGAAGTGTTATAGTAGTAGGGGCGTTGGAATATAAGAGAGGTGGAAAGAAATATTGAGTGTAGAGATGAGAGAGGAGGTGGGGGGGTGGAAAGAAGGATTTGAGATGAGAGGGAAGTATTTATGGTAAGGTGGGAAAGATTAGTGAAATGGGATTAGAGGGAGGAAAAGATTAGGGAAAGGAGATAGGAGATGATGAAATAAGTGAGTAATAGGGACAAAATATGGAGTGAATTGGACGTTATGGTTCATGAGGAGAAGATGATTGCAAATGATTTTGAGCATTAGCGTTACAAAAGAATGAGTTGTTAATAGTTTCCTTTTATATATATAAACTTTTTATATATAACTTTATATATATATATTAATTTCAAATTCTGTAAGGTTCATTTTAGGGATGTCCATGATACTGATGACAATTTTAAAGATGATAGGCCACTGTAGAGTGGATTTACAGTAGTTTAAAAAAATGGACATATAACATATGATCTTTTTTTGATTTTGTCAAAAACTCAGCCATCTTTTGACCAATCCTTTAGCTTTTCACAAACTATGTAAAGACATGTACCATGGGCATACATTTTGTGTCATTTGGTCCTATGGTTTAATGAGAATTAAGATTTTGGAAGTATTTTTAGTGTATGTGCTAATATGCATCTACTTGTAATAGTGTGGCCATGTTTGAATGCATCAATGTTCTTTTCTCAAACTCTTATTGTGAAATATCGAATTTGGTGTGAATCAGACTTTTAGTCCATGAGGAGAAGAAAAAAAAATGAAGATTTTAAGCATTAGCGTTACATAGTCAAAGAAGTTCATTGTTAATAATTTCCTTATTTTTTAAAAAGATATCAATGTCAAATTTAACATGGTTCATCATGGTGGTGTCTTTGGTTACCCTACAGTTTTCAAGTTGATAGGCCATTTTAGAGAGGATTTTTATGGTTATGTAAAATCATATATCCTGATTTATCAATAACTCAGCCATCTCTTAACCAATCCCTTAGTTTTTCTCAAACTAAGTTAAGAGATGCACCACGGGCTTACATACCGAATTTGGCGTCTCCCACGGAAGTGTGTGTGTGGTGCTGTGTTGGTGGTGTGTGTCGTGTGTGCTGTGTGTCGGGTCGCGCGTGCGTATATGAACCATTTCAACTTCCTCGTGATGACACGAACTGAGCACAGTTGACACCAGGAAGTGTTGTCTCTGGGGGGGTCAGAATTCCACAGACCTCTTGTCTCGTCATCAAAAAATCAGTTCGCTCCTTTCCGTCGAACTGAACATCTTTGCGCGCCGTGCCGCCTCGCCCCCGGTACACTCAATATCTCATCCTTCATCGTTCAACAACACTTTGCTTTCACCGTTCCCATCTCTTCTCTGCGTCTGTTTCTTGTTCTGTCTTCTTCGTCGATCGAGTCTCCTCCCCGTCACCATATCGTTCCACTTCGAGTGTATCTCTCCCTCCTCCCTCCCCTCGCCTCCCCGCTCGGAAGACCCCTGTCATACGCTTCCTAAGCAGCTGTGACTCACAGTCTCTGCACAAAGCAACATTAATCCACGAGGCCTCACCACAGGAGCTGACAGGGCTAAATAAATAACGGACCGAACATACACGAAACAGGGCCGTATAGTTCACTTCAGCTCGCTGTGCTGTACGCCTTAAAGAGACCCAGTCAAGACTTCTTCTCTCTACGATAGGACATTGTTGATTCGACGCGCCTGACACGACGCGCGCCCTAACGAGGGATGGACCCCAAAAACCAGCATCAGATCAGATCAGTCTCCCAAGAACTCCGGCTCGCACTGCTAAAAGACAGTGATCACTCGCAGAGAAACCGAGATGATGTCGTCATCAACTCTCAAGTCAGTGTTTACCCAGGCAACGAAGATGAAAGGTCAGTGCCAGCTCACATACTCCTCAACTCACAGTTACCCGAGGCTGAGACAGATGATTGCAGCCAGTCACAAGTAACCACGCACGAAACAGATGATTCACAGGTCAACTCCTCAACTCACAGTTACCAAAGGGAACAGATGATTCAGCCAGTCACAGTTACAGAAACAGATGATTCAGCCCAGTCAACTCCTCAAACTCACAGTTACCAGAAAAGATGATTCAGCCAGTTCACAGTGTGACCATGAAACAGAGGAATTCAGCCAGTCAACTCCTCAAAGCTCACAGTGTACCAGGAACAGATGATTCAGCCAGTCAACTACCTCAAGGTCAGTTACCAGAGAACAGAATGATTCAGCCAGTCAACTCCTCACTCACAGTTACCAGGAACAGATGATTCAGCCAGTCACAGTTACCGCGCTCAGAACAGATGATTCACCAGTATCAACTCCTCATCGTCCAGTAGACAAAGACACAGAAATGATTTCAGGCTCAGTCACAGTTACCAGAACAGATGATTCAGTCAGTCACTACGCAAGTCAGTTACCAGAAACAGATGATTCAGCCAGTCAACTCCTCAACTCACAGTTACCAGAAACAGATGATTCAGCCAGTCAACTCCTCAACTCACAGTTACCGAGGAACAGATGAATTCAGCCAGTCAACTCCTCAACTCACAGTTACCAGGAACAGATGATTCAGCAGTCAACTCCTCAACTCACAGTTACCAGAAACAGATGATTCAGTCAGTCAACTCCTCAACTCACAGTTACCAGAAAGCAGAACAGATGATTCAGTCAGTCAACTCCTCAACTCACAGTTACCAGAAACAGATGATTCAGCCGGCAATTCCTCAACTCACAGTTACCAGAACAGATGATTCAGCGAGTCAACTCCTCACTGCAGGACTACGTCTCTGTCCCACAGGTCTAATCCCACAACAGCCCTTCTGCTTTATAGCGCACAGCTAGAAGCAGCGTCTCTGATGTAATCCACAGAAACGGAAAAGGTAAACTCCATGTCAGATACGGAACCGTAAACTCCCAGTTCTGCCCATGACCCGGTCTCACAGCATGGCATTCCGTTATCTCTCTCCGTTATAAATGGCCCTGAAATAATATTAGGCGCATGGTTTCCGGTTCTCGCTCTGTTGCCCACACTATTTATCTATTGTGATCCAACAACAGGACGGTGAAGAGAGGAGAGGGGAAGGGGTGGATTCATAAGAAAAAGGATTAGAATGCCTGAGCCATCTGTGTTCACGGGGAATTAACCCCCCACACTCAGGCAGGCAAAACACACACACACAACGGCACACAACACCACATACACACACACTGGCACAACACACACACACACACACACACACGCACACACACACACACACACACACACCACACACTCACACACACACACCCCACACACACCTACTGCAGTTGTCAACTCAACTAAGGAGCAGACAAGACATAAAACGAGGTTTCGGGTTTAACTCGAAATAGACACCTTCAGAAACTCCTAGGAATAGACATCAGAAATACTGAAATGGGAGGAAATTCCAGTCAGCGACGTCATCAGCCAATGTCAAGAACCTGCGCCGTGGTTCCCATAGCAACCAAAACGCCCCCCCCTGACAACGCTGCAATGGCCTCCCTGACAGACGCAGAGATGGCGGAGATTGCCAAACTTCAGGTAAAATAAAACACAAAAACGGCATTCATAAATGCAACTCCAGGTTTAGAGAATACGACGAAAACAATACGTGATTGTGCGGATTACTAGAAGCGTCACTAAAACAAGTGTAGCCTACGCTATCCAACATGCAGGCTATTCATGATGTACTGTTAGCTCAATTGCATGATGTAACGTTAACTAGCTAACTTCGTTACAACTTCACATTTAGGGTAGGCTAGTCGGCATGCAAGCGGTAAGCACTGTCTGATATTCACTGATCTAGGCTACAGGAATACGAGATCATCGAGGGTAGGGGAGAGGATTGACAGGTGTGAAGGGAGGCCGAGAAATTATGGATGGGCAGAGACATTTTAGAGATATTTGCGATGTACACACACACTCGGTAGCCTCCTGTTTAAGCAACAAGTTCTCTAGCAGCCGAATCGCACATATTTGATGAGACTGGTGGGATGGCCCTGAAAACAACACACACACACTAACATAGTAATCAGATACGTTAGAATTTCTGCCTCCAGTATCAGGATAGCATCTGCTGTCTATCTTTAACTACTTACTTACTTCAGTAGAGATGCCGCGCCGCCCTGCCCACAACAACATATGCATGATGGAAGTGCGCGCACAGCAAGTGGCTCGTGTTTCTGTGCGCGGTGTGTGCCTTTATCCATGCTCACATATTATTATTATTATTATTGTTGTAAATAATAATAATAATTATAACAACAATAATAACACAATATATATATATATAGCAGCGAACAGCAATGAACAGGGTTAACATGATGACAGAAATTATTCAAGATCAGTTGGATAACAAAGCAAGCACTGTATCATGTATCATCTTCCTCATCAGCAAATTATCAGTGTTTCAATCAATACCTCAAGGATGACGCAAGTGAAGTCATTACTTCATGTTTTGAGTTTATATACCAACTTTGGGGTCAGTTTATGTTATGATTGTTGAATATTTCAGAGTTACGGTAGTGTAGGCTAATGGTAATTTCTGCCGTCATCTTTGAATTCGGGACTTTATATTTTGTCGAAATCTGCTTGTGTAAATATTTAGAATCTCACTTGGTACACTCCACATTACGTTCCAAAATAATTCAATACACTCTCCACAGCTGTACTACGTAAGCGACAGGTTTCACACAATAAAAAATCCACTTTTCACTACATTCACATCACATATAAGAAGCAACAATATGTGATTATACAGATATACTATATTTCACATTGTTCGTGTGCATAATTTAAATCTAACAGTCATTTGCATGAGATGAAGTCCACGTGATCAATAGTTCTTGCTGCTAATGGTAAGGTTTACATTCCACATTTCATGGCCCCATGGTCCATTGATTTAGTTCTTATAGCTCTGGTTTGGCCAACTTTGAATACAGCAAGTAATCATTAAAACACACTCTCACAGCTTGGGGACGGCAGGTATCCTAGTGGTTAGAGTGTAGGGGCGGCAGGTATCCTAGTGGTTAGAGTGTAGGGCGGCAGGTAGCCTAGTGGTTAGAGTGTAGGGGCGGCAGGTAGCCTAGTGGTTAGAGTGTAGGGGCGGCAGGTAGCCTAGTGGTTAGAGTGTAGGGGCGGCAGGTAGCCTAGTGGTAGAGTGTAGGGGCGGCAGGTAGCCTAGTGGTTAGAGTGTAGGGACGGCAGGTAGCCTGGTGGTTAGAGGTGTAGGGACGGCAGGTAGCCTAGTGGTTAGAGTGTAGGCCGGCAGGTAGCCTATTGGTTAGAGTGATGAGGGCGACAGGTAGCCTATTGGTTAGAGTGTAGGGGGCACAGGTAGCCTAGTGGTTAGAGTGTAGGGACGCGGCAGGTATCCTAGTGTTAAATAAAGGTTAAAATAAAAAATCTCAATTCATTGAGTCTATATGCCAAATCTGGAGTCATTCTGACTTGCGTTCAACAAGGAGAAAATGTGTAAAGTATTTTATCATTAGCATATGTGCTAATGTGCATCTATATGTAGAGTATGGCCATATTTGAATGCAGCAACACTTTTTGATGTAATGAATGTAAACACAATATATGGAGTGAATTGGACGTTATGGTTCATGAGGAGAAGATGATTGCAAATGATTTTGAGCATTAGCGTTACAAAAGAATGAGTTGTTAATAGTTTCCTTTTATATATATACTTATATATATACAGTATATAAATTCCAAATTCTGTAAGGTTCATTTTAGTGATGTCCATGATACTGATGACAATTTTCAAGTTGATAGGCCACTGTAGAGTGGATTTACTGTAGTTTAAAAAAATGGACACATAACATATGATCTTTTTTTGATTTGTCAAAACATCTCAGCCATCTTTTACCAATCCTTAGCTTTTTCAAACTATATAGTATAGACATGTACCATGGGCATACATTTGGTGTCATTTGGTCCATGGTTTAATGAGAATAAGATTTGGAAGTATTTTTTAAGTGTATTTTAGTGTTGCTAACATGCATCTACTTGTAATAGTGTGGCCATGTTTAAATGCATCGTTATTTTCTCAAACTCTTATTGTGAAATATCGAATTTGGTGTGAATCAGACTTTTAGTCCATGAGGAGAAGAAAAAAAAATGAAGATTTTAACATTAGCTGTACATAGTCAAGGAAGTTAATTGTTAATAATTTCCTTATCAAAGTCAAATTTAACATGGTTCATCATGGTGGTTGTCTTTGGTTACCCTACAGTTTTCAAGTTGATAGGCCATTTTAGAGAGGATTTTTATGGTTATGTAAAATCATATATCTGTTTATCAATAACTCAGCATCTCTTAACCAATCCCTTAGTTTTTCTCAAACTAAGTTAAGAGATGCACCACGGGCTTACATACCGAATTTGGTGTTACTTCTTATGGTTCCTGAAG
>NW_019943723.1:106482-109024 GCF_002910315.2 Salvelinus sp. IW2-2015 | reverse complement strand
TACTTCTTATGGTTCATGAGAAGGTTTTCCCCAACATTTCCAAAATGGAGGACATAATAAAGACTCAACGTTTCAAGTCTTTAGGAAGGTTTTCCAACATTTCCAAAATGGAGGACATAATAAAGACTCAACGTTTCAAGTCTTTAGGTCAAACGGGGTGACGGATATGAGGGTTTAAGTGAGATTACCTATAACAGCGCCACCTATAGGCCAATCRGTGCCATTATTTTTGATCAAGTTACTCATGGCCTTTAGTTTCTGAGTGCCAAATTAGAAAAGAAAGTTAGCAATCTATGCTTGMGTTCATTCAGAGAATAACAATAAGTTATAACCCCTAATACTGTGCTTTATTTTTTACCGCTCCTAATGTATGCTTCTTTTCTTGGGAAAAGTCCATTTTATAGAGGCTATAGACCTACATAATATTTGTCCCAGGAAGTGCTCTTTGAGACAAAATAGGTTTCAGTAATTGGACAGAAATATTGCCCAGAAATGACATTGTCATTGGCCAGTCAGGGCACAACGCCTCACACCCATGAACAAAAACATGTAGTTTGCCTAAAACAAAGGATTTGTGTGGTTTCCTGAGATAATATTATATTATATGTTTATGAATCATACAAGCCAAGAAGTGACATTAAACAATTATCAACTAGTCTATAGTAAATCTTTAGTGTATGTGAGTTTCCGTAAAATACAGACTTCATATAGATAAAATGTGTTTCCAGAACTCTGTTCACTATTCAACTTGTGTGTGTCAGAGAGAGGAGGGTGTGCAGCAGCTAAGCGGKCACTTCTCGTGGCCTGAGTTCTCTGGGGACGCTGTATGGCAGAGCGCCTTTCAACAGTTTGTTTACGAGTGTGCCATGTTCGCCGCCGACCGTGGCCTGGCCTGGAGTGCTGTGAGAGCAGTGGCCGGGATGACTAGAGACCTGTTCCCTCAGCTAGCTGGTCAGTAGTTATCTATTGTCTTTATTATACATATATATTATAAATTAATAATTCAAATTGACTGTGCAGCTCCATTTATATAATATAAAATAATGTAATCGTTTATATTGAGTTTGCGGATTCATTCATCTCCYCCAGATTTGGACCCGCCCAGAGTGCTAGCCCTAATTTCAGATTGGCTGAAAGAGTGTTTGCCCCACCTACCTCCTGCCCACCACAAAGCAGTCTTCCACTTCCTGTCTGACACTTGTGTCACTAGGTAACCAATAAATAACTGAGAGTGTGCGACTCTCTTTATTTTTCATAGCTTATAGTTTATTCGCCGTTAGTCAGCACCTCTACATAAAATCATTTTCTCTGGGTGTGCGTCATGTTTTTTCTTCGACTATGATGTAATGGTAAGTATCACAGAGTTCTGTTCCTGTCTGACGTTTAGTCAACGACTGCTACAAGCTGTGGTGGGCGGGACCAGTCACCGGTCAATCAATCAGAAACACCTGGAGGTTCATGTGCCCCCAACACCTCTCCCCCTGGCACAGGTGATACAGGAAGTGTGTGTGTGGGTGTGTATGTGTCCATGTGTATGTACGCATTTATATTCCATTTCAGGGTGACGATAGTGTGTTCTGTCTCTCAGGGTGATGATGAGTGTGTTCGTCTCTCAGGTGATGAGAGTGTGTTCTGTCTCAGGGTGATGATGAGTGTGTTCTGTCTCTCAGGGTGATGATGAGTGTGTTCTGTCTCTCAGGGTGATGATGAGTGTTTCTGTCTCTCAGGGTGATGATGAGTGTGTTCTGTCTCTCAGGGTGATGATGAGTGTGTTCTGTCTCTCAGGGTGATGATGGTGTGTTCTGTCTCTCAGGGTGATGATGAGTGTGTTCTGTCTCTCAGGGTGATGATGAGTTGTTTCTGTCTCTCAGGGTGATGATGAGTGTGTTCTGTCTCTCGGTGATGATGAGTGTCTCTCTCAGGGTGATGATGAGTCTGTCTGTCTCTCAGGGTGATGATGAGTCTGTTCTGTCTCTCAGGGTGATGATGAGTGTGTTCTGTCTCTCAGGTGATGATGAGTGTGTTCTGTCTCTCAGGGTGATGATGAGTGTGCGTGGGAGAGCCAGCGTGTGTGTGCCCTGCTACAGGTTGCCAAGCAACAGAAGAGGGAGGAACCCGGAGGCTCAGAGAGGAGGAAGGGCCACAGGGGTCAGAGGTCAGAATGGACACATTAAATGACGGCAGACTCGACAGAGAGGTACACACACACCAAACACACGCATCCACGCACCGACACACACACCATCACCACCCTAGGCTGTGGTCAATTTCTTTTTGTATGCAGTCAATTCAGAAAGTAAACTGAATTTCCATTTCAATTCCAATTTTCCTCAATGTCTCCTATAAGATCAATTTGGAATTAGAATTTGGATTTTCAGTTTACTTCCTGAATTGACTGAATTGAAATGGATTGACCAGCACCACCACCACTGTGTGCTGTATGAAGTTGTATTGTTTCTCCAGGAGGTGCAGACCTAGTGCGGTCTACTGTGAGGGCCAGAGGAGAGCTGCTGATGGGGAGACTGCCTTATCTCTCTCGTTG